>NW_027040358.1:11736-25041 GCF_034236695.1 Oncorhynchus nerka
AAGGTGAAGTAGTATCCGGGGTAAACTCCATGCCATAGAGCTGACAGGATGAAGGTCAGAGCTGTGGGGTAACGGGGAGCACGGTCGTAACACACACTGAAGAGAGAGGAGACAGGATGAAGGTCAGAGCTGGAGCACGGTCGTAACACACACTGAAGAGAGAGGAGACAGGATGAAGGTCAGAGCTGTGGGGTAACGGGGAGCACGGTCGTAACACACACTGAAGAGAGAGGAGACAGGATGAAGGTCGGGGCTGTGGGGTAACTGGGAGCGCGGTCGTAACACACACTGAACAGAGAGGAGTTATAAACAGACCTAGATCAGATATATTGTTATTCAGTTAACATAATAAAAAAAACATTCATGAATGTACAGAAAATTGGTTTTGTACTAATGTTATGCATATGTGGACATTATCTTGGTAGAATATCTTGGTAGAATATCTCGGTAGAATATTTCGGTAGAATTAATACTTACGTTTTGAGCCAAACACCAGTCTGAATATTCCAGTTATCTATGAACTTCTTGAAGCTAGTTGCTGTCTGCAAAAAGAGAGAGAGTTCAATATTAAACTTCAAGTCATTTTGCAAAGCTAAAAGCTCAAAAAGTGTTGTTGTTGTTTCCAAACGTACCTCAATCCCCCAGATACTGATGTTGGAGATGAGGTCCCAGGACACCTGTCCAGCTTCATCCACACCTTTAAAACCATAACCTGCTGCGTTGTTGATGGCATCCGCTGTTGGGACAAACACATGAATGGAAGAATGAAAGGATGAATGAACTTTCCTCAGTATGAATGAATGAATGAACTTTCCCCAATAGTAATGAATGAATGAACTTTCCCCAATAGTAATGAATGAATGAACTTTCCCCAATAGTAATGAATGAATGAACTTTCCAATAGCCAACACTACACTGTGTGGGTAAAGCCTCACCTAAAGTCCAGGCGAAGTAGAACTTGGGTCTAGCAGCTTGTATAGAGAAGAAGGCATACGTCAGTCTGGTCAGGAAAGGTGCCTCGTTGACGAAATGGTTGTCAACGTTATATGTGATGGGGAACACTTTGGTGAGGGTCAGGAACAAAACCATGCACACACCACAGATCAGCAGTTTACCTGTGACAGCAGCCTGAAAACCAGACGGAGAGAGTCAGATCGTTCATGGCCATCAGGGAAACTACTTTTTTAATTGCCTTCATTGAGCCAGGTAAGTCATTTAAAACACATCTTATCAAAGAAAACACCTGATAATATGCTGCTATGTTGTTAGTAGTGTAATTACATTGTTATTATACACATATAAGAGAAACTTAATGGCAATATAGTTTCTGAAAGAAAGTACGTCTTTACATGACTCCACTTGTACCCAGTCTTACCATAGGTGAGGGCTCTGGGACTAACATGACTCTACTTGTACCCAGTCTTACCATAGGTGAGGGCTCTGGGACTTTATCATATCCATTCTGTCCAGTGTTGGATGCTGAAAGCCTTCTCAGCCTCCTCTGAACGTGTCTCCCCTCTATAAAGTCTATGTAGTCCTTATAGTGACTGCAGGGTCCGACCAGGATACTGAGGAAGTTCAGGTTGTAGCTCAGGTATTCTATCAGAGACGGCTTGGAGCTGGAGGTAGAAGAGAGGAAGAAAGAGACATTGGAAACTGTAATCAGAGAGCGACCGAGACAGAGACAGAGAAGAGACAGAGAGAGAGAGACAGAGAGACAGAAAGAGAGAGACACAGAGATAGAGAGAGAGACAAAGAGAGAGAGAGACAAAGAGAGAGAGACAAAGAGAGAGAGAGACAAAGAGAGAGAGAGAGAGAGACAGAGAGACAGAAAGAGAGCGAGAGAGACAAAGAGAGACAGACAGACAGAGAGAGAGAGACAAAGAGACAGAGAGAGACAGAGAAACAAACAGAGCTCGTAACTTATGATGTATTGGAGCTGACTGTAGAGGATAGGAAAGAGAAGGGACATTGATTGATCATGCTTTGAGGCAGGTAGCCTAGTGGTTAGAGTGATGGGCCAGTAACCGAAAGGTTGCAAGATTGAATCCCTGAGCTGACAAGGTAAAAATATGTCGTTCTGCCCCTGAACAAGGCAGTTAACACACTGTTCCTAGACCATCATTGTAGAAAATAAATAGTTTTCTCCTGACAACATCAATATCATTC
Source organism: Oncorhynchus nerka (assembly GCF_034236695.1). Taxonomy (NCBI): domain Eukaryota; kingdom Metazoa; phylum Chordata; class Actinopteri; order Salmoniformes; family Salmonidae; genus Oncorhynchus; species Oncorhynchus nerka. The sequence goes on from NW_027040358.1 coordinate 13,906, forward strand.
TAGGCTATCTTGTTTACGTTGAGTGAGAAGACGTGCACAGACAAGTAGTTAATATCAATGTAATTTGTGGAGGGTAGATGTGTATGTAGATGTAGATGGTAGATGTGTACGTTAGATGTGTACGGTAGATGTAGATGGTAGATGTGTACGTTAGATGTGTACGGTAGATGTGTACGTTAGATGTAGATGGTAGATGTGTACGGTAGATGTGTACGGTAGATGTAGATGGTAGATGTGTACGGTAGATGGTAGATGTGTACGGTAGATGTGTACGGTAGATGTAGATGGTAGATGTGTACGGTAGATGTAGATGGTAGATGTGTACGGTAGATGTGTACGGTAGATGTGTACGGTAGATGTGTACGGTAGATGTAGATGGTAGATGTGTACGTTAGATGTAGATGGTAGATGTGTACGTTAGATGTAGATGGTAGATGTGTACGGTAGATGTGTACGGTAGATGTAGATGGTAGATGTGTACGGTAGATGGTAGATGTGTACGGTAGATGTGTACGGTAGATGTAGATGGTAGATGTGTACGGTAGATGTGTACGGCAGATGGTAGATGTGTACGGTAGATGTGTATGGTAGATGTGTACGGTAGATGGTAGATGTGTACGGTAGATGTGTACGGTAGATGTGTACGGTAGATGTGTACGGTAGATGGTAGATGTGTACGGTAGATGTGTACGGTAGATGGTAGATGTGTACGGTAGATGTGTACGGTAGATGTGTACGGTAGATGTGTACGGTAGATGTGTAGATGTGTACGGTAGATGTGTACGGTAGATGTATACGGTAGATGTGTACGGTAGATGTGTACGGTAGATGTGTATGTAGATGGTAGATGTGTACGGTAGATGTGTACGGTAGATGTAGATGTGTACGGTAGATGTGGATGTGTACGGTAGACGGTAGATGTGTACGGTAGACGTAGATGTGTACGGTAGATGTGTACGGTAGATGTAGATGTGTACGGTAGATGTAGATGTGTACGGTAGATGTAGATGTGTATGGTAGATGTAGATGTGTACGGTAGATGTGTACGGTAGATGTAGATGTGTACGGAGAATGTAGATGTGTATGGTAGATGTGTATGTATACGGTAGATGTGTACGGTAGATGTAAATGTGTACGGTAGATGTGTACGGTAGATGTAGATGTGTACGGTAGATGTGTACGGTAGATGGTAGATGTGTATGTAGATGTGTACGGTAGATGTAGATGTGTACGGTAGATGGTAGATGTGTACGGTAGATGTAGATGTGTACGGTAGATGTGTACGGTAGATGGTAGATGTGTACGGTAGATGTGTACGGTAGATGTAGATGTGTACGGTAGATGTGTACGGTAGATGTAGATGTGTACGGTAGATGTAGATGTGTACGGTAGATGTGTACGGTAGATGTAGATGTGTACGGTAGATGTATACGGTAGATGTGTACTGGTAGATGGTAGATGTGTACGGTAGATGTGTACAGTAGATGGTAGATGTGTACGGTAGATGTGTATGTATACGGTAGATGTGTACGGTAGATGTAAATGTGTACGGTAGATGTGTACGGTAGATGTGTACGGTAGATGGTAGATGTGTACGGTAGATGTGTATGGTAGATGTAGATGTGTACGGTAGATGTAGTACGGTAGATGGTAGATGTGATGCGGTAGATGTATGCGGTAGGATGGTAGATGTGTACGGTAGATGGTATACGGTAGATGTAGATGTGCACGTAGATGTGTACGGTAGATGTGTATGTGTAGATGTAGATGTAGCGGTAGATGTGTACGGTAGATGTGTACGGTAGATGTAGATGTGCGGTAGATGTGTACGTAGAGTGGTAGATGTATGCGGTAGATGTATACGGTAGATGTAGATGTGTACGGTAGATGTGTAGCGGTAGATGTGCATGCTATGCATGTAGATGTGTACGGTAGACGGTAGATGTGTACGGTAGATGGTAGATGTGTACGGTAGATGTATATGCTAGATGTAGGTAGTATGTGTACGGTAGATGGTAGATATGCGGTAGATGTGTACGGTAGATGTGTACGGTAGATGGTAGATGTATACGGTAGATGTATGCGGTAGATGTGTACGGTAGATGTGTAGATGTGCATGGTAGATGTGTACGGTAGATGTGTACGGTAGATGTGTACGGTAGATGTGTACGGTAGATGTGTATGTAGATGGTAGATGTGTATGGTAGATGTGTACGGTAGATGTAGATGTGTACGGTAGATGTATCGGTAGATGTGTACGTAGATGTAGATGTGTACGGTAGATGGTAGATGTGTACAGTAGATGGTATGATCGGTAGATGTGTACGCATGTGTACGGTATATGTGTATGGTAGATGTGTACGGTAGATGGTAGATGTGTATGGTAGATGTGTACGGTAGATGTGTCGATAGATGTTATGCGGTAGATGTGTATGTAGATGGTAGATGTGTACGGTAGATGTGTACGGTAGATGGTAGATGTGTACGGTAGATGTAGGTAGATGGTAGATGTGTACGGTAGATGTGTATGGTAGATGGTAGATGTGTACGGTAGATGGTACGGTAGTATGTACGGTAGATGTATGCGGTAGATGGTAGATGTGTATGGTACATGCTAGGTAGATGGTAGATGTGTACGGTAGATTAGTAGTGGTAGATGTGTATGGTAGATGTGTACGGTAGATGTGTCGGTATATGGTAGATGTATGGTAGATGTGTATGGTAGATGTGTACGGTAGATGTGTAGATGTGTACGTGTAGATGTAGATGGTAGATGTGTGCGTAGATGTATACGGTAGATGTAGATGGTAGATGTAGTAGATGTGTACGGTAGATGGTAGATGTGTACGGCAGATGTGTACGGTAGATGTGTATGGTAGATGTGTACGTTAGATGGTAGATGTGTACGGTAGATGTGTACGGTAGATGGTAGATGTGTACGGTAGATGTGTACGGTGGATGGTAGATGTGTATGGTAGATGTGTACGGTAGATGGTAGATGTGTACGGCAGATGTGTACAGTAGATGTGTACGGTAGATGGTAGATGTGTATCGGTAGATGGTAGATGTGTACGGTAGATGTGTACGGTAGATGGTAGATGTATGCAGTAGATGTATGCGGTGGATGGTAGATGTATACGGTAGATGTTACGTAGATGGTAGATATGCGGTAGATGTGTCGGTAGATGGTAGATGTATACGGTAGATGTGTACGGTTGATGATGGTAGATGTAGATGGTAGATGGTGATACGGTAGATGTGACGGTAGATGTGTGCGGTAGATGGTAGATGTGTGCGGTAGATGTATGCGAGTAGATGTGTACGGTAGATGGTATATGTGTACGGTAGTGTATGCGGTAGATGTGTACGGTGATGGATGTGTACAGTAGATGGTATATGTGTACGGTAGATGGTAGATGTATACGGTAGATGTGTATGGTAGATGTGGATGGTAGATGGTAGATGTAGACGGTAGATGGTAGATGTGTACGGTAGATGTGTACTAGATGTAGATGTGTACGGTAGATGGTAGATGTGTCGGTAGATGTGCGGTAGATGTGTACGGTAGATGTAGATGTGTATGGTAGATGTAGATGTATGCAGTATATGTGTACGGTATATGTAGATGTGTACAGTAGATGTAGATATGCGGTAGATGGTAGATGTGTACGGTAGATGTGTATGTAGATGGTAGATGTGTACGGTAGATGTGTACGGTAGATGTAGATGTATACGGTAGATGTAGTATGTGATGTAGATGGTAGATGTGTACGGTAGATGTGTACGGTAGATGGTAGATGTGTATGGTAGATGTGTACGGTAGATGTGTACGGTAGATGTGATGGTAGATGTGTACGGTAGATGGTAGATGTGTACGGTAGATGTGTACGGTAGATGGTAGATGTGTATGATGTAGATGTATGCAGTAGATGTGTACGGTAGATGTGTACGGTAGATGGTGATGTATACGGTAGATGTGTACGGTAGATGTGTACGGTAGATGTGTAGATGTGTACGATGGTATGTAGATGGTAGATGTGTACGGTAGATGTGTACGGTAGATGTAGATGTGTACGGTAGATGTGTACGGTAGATATGAGTAGATGTGTACGGTAGATGTAGTGACGGTAGATGGTAGATGTGTAGATGTATCGTAGATGTGTACGATAGATGTAGATGTAGATGTACGGTAGATGGTAGTATGTACGGTAGATGTACGGTAGATGGTAGATGTGTACGGTAGATGTGTACTGTACGGTAGATGGTAGATGTGTATGGTAGATGTGTACAGTAGATGTGTACGGTAGATGTGTATGGTAGATGTGTACGGTAGATGTGTCGGTAGATGGTAGATGTGTACGGTAGATGTGTACGGTAGATGGTAGATGTGTACGGTAGATGTACGGTAATGTACGGTAGATGGTAGATGTGTATGGTAGATGTGTACGGTAGATGTGTACGGTAGATGTGTACGGTAGATGTGTACGGTAGATGTGTATGTAGATGGTAGATATGTACGGTAGATGTGTACGGTAGATGTAGATGTGTACGGTAGATGTATGACGGTAGATGTATACGGTAGATGTAGATGTGTACGGTAGATGGTAGATGTGTACGGTAGATGGTAGATGTGTACGGTAGATGGTAGATGTATTATGCGGTAGATGGTAGATGTGTACGGTAGATGGTACGGTAGATGTGTACGGTAGATGTAGATGTGTACAGTAGATCGGTAGATGTATGCGGTAGATGGTAGATGTGTATGGTAGATGTGTACGGTAGATGTAGTACGGTAGATGTATACGGTAGATGTGTACGGTAGATGTGTATGTAGATGGTAGATGTGTACGGTAGATGTGTACGGTAGATGTAGATGTGTACGGTAGATGTGTACGGTAGATGTGTGCGTAGATGTAGATGTGTACGGTAGATGGTAGATGTGTATGTAGATGGTAGATGTATGCGGTAGATGTATCGGTAGATGTGTAGCAGTGATGATGGTAGATGGTAGATGTGTAGATGTGTACGGTAGATGTGTACGGTAGATGTGTACTGTACGGTAGATGGTAGATGTGTACGGTAGATGTGTACGGTAGGTGGTAGATGTGTACGGTAGATGGTAGATGTGTACGGTAGATGTGTATGTAGATGGTAGATGTGTATGGTAGATGTGTACGGTATATGTGTACGGTAGATGTGTACGGTAGATGGTAGATGTGTACGGTAGATGTGTACGGTAGATGGTAGATGTGTACGGTAGATGTGTACGGTAGATGGTAGATGTGTATGGTAGATGTGTACGGTAGATGTGTACGGTAGATGGTAGATGTGTACGGTAGATGTGTACGGTAGATGTGTACGGTAGATGTGTACGGTAGATGTAGATGGTAGATGTGTACGTTAGATGTGTACGGTAGATGTAGATGGTAGATGTGTACGGTAGATGTGTACGGTAGATGGTAGATGTGTACGGCAGATGTGTACGGTAGATGTGTATGGTAGATGTGTACGTTAGATGGTAGATGTGTACGGTAGATGTGTACGGTAGATGGTAGATGTGTACGGTAGATGTGTACGGTGGATGGTAGATGTGTACGGTAGATGTGTACGGTAGATGGTAGATGTGTACGGCAGATGTGTACAGTAGATGTGTACGGTAGATGGTAGATGTGTACGGTAGATGGTAGATGTGTACGGTAGATGTGTACGGTAGATGGTAGATGTGTACGGTAGATGTGTACGGTGGATGGTAGATGTGTACGGTAGATGTGTACGGTAGATGGTAGATGTGTACGGTAGATGTGTAGTGGTAGATGGTAGAGATGTGTACGGTAGATGTGTGACGGTAGATGTAGATGGTAGATGTGTGACGGTAGATGTGTAGATGGTAGATGTGTACGGTAGATGGTAGATGTGTACGGTAGATGTGTACGGTAGATGTGTACGGTAGATGGTATATGTGTACGGTAGATGTGTACGGTAGATGTGTACGGTAGATGTGGATGTGTACAGTAGATGGTATATGTGTACGGTAGATGGTAGATGTGTACGGTAGATGTGTATGGTAGATGTGGACGGTAGATGGTAGATGTGGACGGTAGATGGTAGATGTGTACGGTAGATGTGTACGGTAGATGTAGATGTGTACGGTAGATGGTAGATGTGTAATGGTAGATGTGTACGGTAGATGTGTACGGTAGATGTAGATGTGTATGGTAGATGTAGATGTGTACGGTATATGTGTACGGTATATGTAGATGTGTACAGTAGATGTAGATGTGTACGGTAGATGTAGATGTGTACGGTAGATGTGTATGTAGGTGGTAGATGTGTACGGTAGATGTGTACGGTAGATGTAGATGTGTACGGTAGATGTGTACGGTAGATGTGTACGGTAGATGGTAGATGTGTACGGTAGATGTGTACGGTAGATGGTAGATGTGTATGGTAGATGTGTACGGTAGATGTGTACGGTAGATGTGTATGGTAGATGTGTACGGTAGATGGTAGATGTATACGGTAGATGTGTACGGTAGATGGTAGATGTGTACGGTAGATGTAGATACGGTAGATGTATGTGTAGATGTGTATGGTAGATGGTAGATGTGTACGGTAGATGTGTACGGTAGATGTATGCGGTAGATGGTATGTATGCGGTAGATGTGTACGGTAGATGTGTATGTAGATGGTAGATGTGTACGGTAGATGTGTACGGTAGATGTAGATGTGTACGGTAGATGTGTACGGTAGATGTGTACGGTAGATGTGTACGGTAGATGTAGATGTGTACGGTAGATGGTAGATGTGTACGGTAGATGTGTACGCTAGATGTGTACGGTAGATGTATGCGGTAGATGTATCGTAGATGGTAGATGTGTACGGTAGATGTGTACGATAGATGTGTACGGTAGATGTGTACGGTAGATGTGTACGGTAGATGTGTATGTAGATGGTAGATGTGTACGGTATATGTGTACGGTAGATGTGTACGGTAGATGGTAGATGTGTACGGTAGATGTGTATGTAGATGGTAGATGTGTATGGTAGATGTGTACGGTATATGTGTACGGTAGATGTGTACGGTAGATGGTAGATGTGTACGGTAGATGGTAGATGTGTACGGTAGATGTGTACGGTAGATGGTAGATGTGTATGGTAGATGTGTACGGTAGATGTGTACGGTAGATGGTAGATGTGTATGGTAGATGTGTACGGTAGATGTCTACGGTAGTGTAGATGTGATCAGTTAGATGTGTACGGTAGATGTAGATGGTAGATGTGATACGTTAGATGTAGATGGTAGATGTGTACGGTAGATGTAGATGTAGATGTGTAGGTGATGTACGGTAGATGGTAGATGTGTACGGCAGATGTGTATACGGTAGATGTGTATGGTAGATGTGTACGTTAGATGGTAGATGTGTACGGTAGATGTGTACGGTAGATGGTAGATGTGTACGGTAGATGTGTACGAGTAGATGGTAGATGTATACGGTAGATGTGTACGGTAGATGGTAGATGTGTACGGCAGATGTGTACAGTAGATGTGTACGGTAGATGGTAGATGTGTACGGTAGATGGTAGATGTGTACGGTAGATGTGTAGATGTATGATGGTAGATGTGTATGGTAGATGTGTACGTAGATGGTAGATGTGTACGGTAGATGTGTATGTAGATGGTAGATGTGTCGGTAGATGTATACGGTAGATGGTAGATGTGTACGGTAGATGTAGATGGTAGATGTGTACGGTAGATGTGTACGGTAGATGGTAGATGTTACAGTAGATGGTAGATGTGTACGGTAGATGTGTACGGTAGATGTGTACGGTAGATGTAGATGTGTACAGTAGATGGTATATGTGTGTAGATGGTACGATAGATGTAGATGTGTACAGTAGATGGTATATGTACGGTAGATGTGTAGATAGTATACGGTAGATGTATGGTAGATGTATACGTGTGGATGGTAGATGTGTATGGTAGATGTGTACGGTAGATGGTAGATGTGATACGGCAGATGTGTACAGTAGATGTTATGGTAGATGTAGATGTGTACGGTAGATGGTAGATGTGTACGGTAGATGTGAGTGATGGTAGATGTACGGTAGATGTGTACGGTGGATGGTAGATGTGTACGGTAGATGTGTAGTAGATGGTAGATGTACGGTAGATGTGTACGGTAGATGGTAGATGTGTACGGTAGATGTGTCGGTAGATGTGATACGGTAGATGTAGATGGTAGATGTATACGGTAGATGTGTACGGTAGATGGTAGATGTGTACGGTAGATGGTAGATATGTCGGTAGATGTGTCGGTAGATGTATCGTAGATGGTATATGTATACGGTAGATGTATACGTAGATTGTACGGTAGATGTGGATGTGTACAGTAGATGGTATATGTGTACGGTAGATGGTAGATGTGTACGGTAGATGTGTATGGTAGATGTGGACGGTAGATGGTAGATGTGGACGGTAGATGGTAGATGTGTACGGTAGATGTGTACGGTAGATGTAGATGTGTACGGTAGATGGTAGATGTGTACGGTAGATGTGTACGGTAGATGTGTACGGTAGATGTAGATGTGTATGGTAGATGTAGATGTATGCGGTATATGTGTACGTATATGTAGATGTGTACAGTAGATGTAGATGTGTGCGGTAGATGTAGATGTGTACGGTAGATGTGTATGTAGGTGGTAGATGTGTATGATGTGTACGTGATGTAGATGTGTACGGTAGATGTGTACGGTAGATGTGTACGGTAGATGGTAGATGTATACGGTACATTAGATAGGTAGATGGTAGATGTCATGCGGTAGTGTATGGTAGATGTAGAGATGTGCGGTAGATGGTAGATATTATGCGGTAGATGTAGATATGTAATACGGTAGATGTATGATGTAGATGATAGATGTATGCGGTAGATGTAGGTCAGTATGCGGTAGTGTATGCGGTAGATGTAGATGTGTCTGGTAGATGTGTACGGTAGATGTGTACAGTAGATGGTAGATGTGTCTGATGTATGATGTAGATGGTAGGTATTATAGATGTAGATGGGGTATTATGCGGTAGATGTGTATGGTAGTAGTGTATGCGGTAGGTAATGCGGTAGATGTGTATGTAGATGGTAGGTGTATGCGGTAGATGTATGCGGTAGATGATATGCAGTGTGTATGTAGGTGGTAGTGTATGCGGTAGATGGTAGGTAATGATGGTAGATGTATACGGTAGATGGTAGATGTATACATTGAGTGTATGTAGATGTATAATATTAGATGTATATGGTAGATGTAGATTAGATGTATGCGGTAGATGTGAGTAGATGTATGCGGTGGATGTAGTCATGCGGTAGATGTGTCGTAGATGGTAGATGTGTAGATAGATGTGTAGATGGTAGATGGTAGATGTATGCGGTAGATATGTGTATGGTAGATGTATGCATTGGAATGGTAAATGGTAGATGTATGCGGTAGATGTATACAGTAGATGGTAATATGAAAGATGTGTCTACGGTAGATGTAGATGTATAGATGGTAGATGTATACGGTAGATGTATACGGTAGATGTGGTAGATTTATTAAATACGGTAGATATATACAGTAGATGGTAGGTGTATGCGGTAGATGTATGCGGTAGATGTAGATAGTGTACGGTAGATGTGTATGGTAGATGTAGATGTGTACGGTAGATGTAGGTAATGCGGTAGATGTAGATGTACGGTAGATGTAGATGTGTACGGTAGATGTGTACGGTAGATGTAGATGTGTACGGTAGATGTAGTCGGTAGATGTAGATGTATACGGTAGATGATGTACGGTAGATGTAGATGTATGCGGTAGATGTGTGCGGTAGATGTAGATGTATACGGTAGATGTGTACGGTAGATGTGTATGCGGTAGATGTAGATGTATACGGTAGATGTAGATGTGTACGGTAGATGTAGATGTATGCGGTAGATGTTAGATGTACGGTAGATGTAGATGTATACGGTAGATGTGTATGGTAGATGTAGATGTGTACGGTAGATGTAGATGTGTATGGTAGATGTAGATGTGTACGGTAGATGGTAGATGTGTACGGTAGATGTAGATGTATACGGTAGATGGTAGATGTGTACGGTAGATGTAGATGTGTACGGTAGATGTGTATGGTAGATGTAGATGTGTACGGTAGATGTAGATGTATACGGTAGATGGTAGATGTGTACGGTAGATGTACGATAGTGTGTATGGTAGATGTATACGGTAGATGTAGATGTATGCGGTAGATGTGTATCGGTAGATGGTAGATGTGTACGGTAGATGGTAGATGTGTACGGTAGATGTGTACGGTAGATGTGTAATGGTAGATGTGTACGGTAGATGTAGATGTGTGCGGTAGATGTAGATGTGTCACGAGTAGATGGTATGATGTATGCGGTAGATGTGGTACGGTAGATGTGTACGGTAGATGTGTACGGTAGATGTAGATGTGTACGGTAGATGGTAGATGTGTACGGTAGATGTAGATGTGTACGGTAGATGGTAGATGTGTACGGTAGATGGTAGATGTGTACGGTAGATGTGTACGGTAGATGTAGATGTGTACGGTAGATGTAGATGTGTACGGTAGATGTAGATGTGTACGGTAGATGTAGATGTGTACGGTAGATGTGTACGGTAGATGTAGATGTGTACGGTAGATGTGTATGTGTAGATGTAGATGTATGCGGTAGATGTGTATGTAGTACGGTAGATGTGTATGTAGATGTAGATGTATGCGGTAGATGTAGATGTGGTACGGTAGATGTACGGTAGATGTGTACGGTAGATGTAGATGTGTACGGTAGATGTAGATGTATGCGGTAGATGTAGCGGTAGGTAGATGTGTACGGTAGATGTAGATGTGTACGGTAGATGTAGATGTGTACGGTAGATGGTAGATGTGTACGATAGATGTAGATGTGTACGGTAGATGTAGATGTGTATGGTAGATGTGTATGGTAGATGTGTACGGTAGATGTAGATGTGTACGGTAGATGTATACGGTAGATGTAGATGTGTACGGTAGATGTACGGTAGATGTAGATGTGTATGGTAGATGTAGGTGTGTGCGGTAGATGGTGCGGTAGATGTAGATGTGTACGGAGAATG
>NW_027040358.1:25541-41069 GCF_034236695.1 Oncorhynchus nerka
GGATTCATTCTGGGACTAAATTAAAATATGGGATGAAGATGTGATTGTCTGGATTCATTCTGGGACTAAATTAACATATGGGATGAAGATGTGATTGTCTGGATTCATTCTGGGACTAAATTAACATATGGGATGAAGATGTGATTCTCTGGATTCATTCTGGGACTAAATTAAAATATGGGATGAAGATGTGATTGTCTGGATTCATTCTGGGACTAAATTAACATATGGGATGAAGATGTGATTGTCTTAGTTCATTCTGGGACTAAATTAACATATGGGATGAAGATGTGATTGTCTGGATTCATTCTGGGACCAAATTAACATATGGGATGAAGATGTGATTCTCTGGATTCATTCTGGGACTAAATTAACATATGGGATGAAGATGTGATTGTCTGGATTCATTCTGGGACTAAATTAACATATGGGATGAAGATGTGATTGTCTGGATTCATTCTGGGACTAAATTAACATATGGGATGAAGATGTGATTCTCTGGATTCATTCTGGGACTAAATTAACATATGGGATGAAGATGTGATTCTCTGGATTCATTCTGGGACTAAATTAACATATGGGATGAAGATGTGATTGTCTGGATTCATTCTGGGACTAAATTAACATATGGGATGAAGATGTGATTCTCTGGATTCATTCTGGGACTAAATTAACATATGGGATGAAGATGTGATTCTCTGGATTCATTCTGGGACTAAATTAAAATATGGGATGAAGATGTGATTCTCTGGATTCATTCTGGGACTAAATTAAAATATGGGATGAAGATGTGATTCTCTGGATTCATTCTGGGACTAAATTAACATATGGGATGAAGATGTGATTGTCTGGATTCATTCTGGGACTAAATTAACATATGGGATGAAGATGTGATTCTCTGGATTCATTCTGGGACTAAATTAACATATGGGATGAAGATGTGATTCTCTGGATTCATTCTGGGACTAAATTAACATATGGGATGAAGATGTGATTCTCTGGATTCATTCTGGGACTAAATTAAAATATGGGATGAAGATGTGATTCTCTGGATTCATTCTGGGACTAAATTAACATATGGGATGAAGATGTGATTCTCTGGATTCATTCTGGGACTAAATTAACATATGGGATGAAGATGTGATTCTCTGGATTCATTCTGGGACTAAATTAACATATGGGATGAAGATGTGATTCTCTGATTCATTCTGGGACTAAATTAAAATATGGGATGAAGATGTGATTCTCTGGATTCATTCTGGGACTAAATTAAAATATGGGATGAAGATGATTCTCTGGATTCATTCTGGGACTAAATTAACATATGGGATGAAGATGTGATTGTCTGGATTCATTCTGGGACTAAATTAACATATGGGATGAAGATGTGATTCTCTGGATTCATTCTGGGACTAAATTAACATATGGGATGAAGATGTGATTCTCTGGATTCATTCTGGGACTAAATTAACATATGGGATGAAGATGTGATTCTCTGGATTCATTCTGGGACTAAATTAACATATGGGATGAAGATGTGATTCTCTGGATTCATTCTGGGACTAAATTAAAATATGGGATGAAGATGTGATTCTCTGGATTCATTCTGGGACTAAATTAACATATGGGATGAAGATGTGATTCTCTGGATTCATTCTGGGACTAAATTAACATATGGGATGAAGATGTGATTCTCTGGATTCATTCTGGGACTAAATTAACATATGGGATGAAGATGTGATTCTCTGGATTCATTCTGGGACTAAATTAACATATGGGATGAAGATGTGATTCTATTTTATTTCAGCGCCGTGTTTGTTTACGAATAAATATATTTTAATGTATCTTTACTTAAGAGATTTGAAGCGTAACATAATGACACAGGTTATAAAAAATACATTTACAACAAACATTTACAAAAGAATACCTAGGATAGGATAAAGTAATCCTTCTCCCCCCCCTTAAAATACCTAGGATAGGATAAAGTAATCCTTCTCCCCCCCCCTTAAAATACCTAGGATAGGATAAAGTAATCCTTCTCCCCCCCCTTAAAATACCTAGGATAGGATAAAGTAATCCTTCTCCCCCCCCCTTAAAATACCTAGGATAGGATAAAGTAATCCTTCTCCCCCCCCCTTAAAATACCTAGGATAGGATAAAGTAATCCTTCTCCCCCTTAAAATACCTAGGATAGGATAAAGTAATCCTTCTCCCCCCTTAAAATACCTAGGATAGGATAAAGTAATCCTTCTCCCCCTTAAAATACCTAGGATAGGATAAAGTAATCCTTCTCCCCCTTAAAATACCTAGGATAGGATAAAGTAATCCTTCTCCCCCTTAAAATACCTAGGATAGGATAAAGTAATCCTTCTCCCCCCTTAAAATACCTAGGATAGGATAAAGTAATCCTTCTCCCCCCTTAAAATACCTAGGATAGGATAAAGTAATCCTTCTCCCCCTTAAAATACCTAGGATAGGATAAAGTAATCCTTCTCCCCCCTTAAAATACCTAGGATAGGATAAAGTAATCCTTCTCCCCCTTAAAATACCTAGGATAGGATAAAGTAATCCTTCTCCCCCTTAAAATACCTAGGATAGGATAAAGTAATCCTTCTCCCCCCTTAAAATACCTAGGATAGGATAAAGTAATCCTTCTCCCCCTTAAAATACCTAGGATAGGATAAAGTAATCCTTCTCCCCCTTAAAATACCTAGGATAGGATAAAGTAATCCTTCTCCCCCTTAAAATACCTAGGATAGGATAAAGTAATCCTTCTCCCCCCTTAAAATACCTAGGATAGGATAAAGTAATCCTTCTCCCCCCTTAAAATACCTAGGATAGGATAAAGTAATCCTTCTCACCCCCCTTAAAATACCTAGGATAGGATAAAGTAATCCTTCTCCCCCTTAAAATACCTAGGATAGGATAAAGTAATCCTTCTCCCCCCTTAAAATACCTAGGATAGGATAAAGTAATCCTTCCCCCCTTAAAATACCTAGGATAGGATAAAGTAATCCTTCTCCCCCCTTAAAATACCTAGGATAGGATAAAGTAATCCTTCTCCCCCTTAAAATACCTAGGATAGGATAAAGTAATCCTTCTCCCCCTTAAAATACCTAGGATAGGATAAAGTAATCCTTCTCCCCTTAAAATACCTAGGATAGGATAAAGTAATCCTTCTCCCCCCTTAAAATACCTAGGATAGGATAAAGTAATCCTTCTCCCCCTTAAAATACCTAGGATAGGATAAAGTAATCCTTCTCCCCCCTTAAAATACCTAGGATAGGATAAAGTAATCCTTCTCCCCCCTTAAAATACCTAGGATAGGATAAAGTAATCCTTCTCCCCCTTAAAATACCTAGGATAGGATAAAGTAATCCTTCTCCCCCTTAAAATACCTAGGATAGGATAAAGTAATCCTTCTCCCCCCTTAAAATACCTAGGATAGGATAAAGTAATCCTTCTCCCCCCTTAAAAATACCTAGGATAGGATAAAGTAATCCTTCTCCCCCCTTAAAATACCTAGGATAGGATAAAGTAATCCTTCCCCCCTTAAAATACCTAGGATAGGATAAAGTAATCCTTCTCCCCCTTAAAATACCTAGGATAGGATAAAGTAATCCTTCTCCCCCCTTAAAATACCTAGGATAGGATAAAGTAATCCTTCTCACCCCCCTTAAAATACCTAGGATAGGATAAAGTAATCCTTCTCCCCCCTTAAAATACCTAGGATAGGATAAAGTAATCCTTCTCCCCCTTAAAATACCTAGGATAGGATAAAGTAATCCTTCTCCCCCCCCTTAAAATACCTAGGATAGGATAAAGTAATCCTTCTCCCCTTAAAATACCTAGGATAGGATAAAGTAATCCTTCTCACCCCCTTAAAATACCTAGGATAGGATAAAGTAATCCTTCTCCCCCCTTAAAATACCTAGGATAGGATAAAGTAATCCTTCTCCCCCTTAAAATACCTAGGATAGGATAAAGTAATCCTTCTCCCCCTTAAAATACCTAGGATAGGATAAAGTAATCCTTCTCCCCCCCCCTTAAAATACCTAGGATAGGATAAAGTAATCCTTCTCCCCCTTAAAATACCTAGGATAGGATAAAGTAATCCTTCTCCCCCTTAAAATACCTAGGATAGGATAAAGTAATCCTTCTCCCCCCTTAAAAATACCTAGGATAGGATAAAGTAATCCTTCTCCCCCCTTAAAATACCTAGGATAGGATAAAGTAATCCTTCTCCCCCCTTAAAATACCTAGGATAGGATAAAGTAATCCTTCTCCCCCCTTAAAATACCTAGGATAGGATAAAGTAATCCTTCCCCCTTAAAATACCTAGGATAGGATAAAGTAATCCTTCTCCCCCCTTAAAATACCTAGGATAGGATAAAGTAATCCTTCTCCCCCTTAAAATACCTAGGATAGGATAAAGTAATCCTTCTCCCCCTTAAAATACCTAGGATAGGATAAAGTAATCCTTCTCCCCCTTAAAATACCTAGGATAGGATAAAGTAATCCTTCTCTCTCCCCCCTTAAAAGATTTAGATGCACTATTGTAAAGTGGCTGTTCCACTGGATGTCATAAGGTGAATGCACCAATTTGTAAGTCGCTCTGGATAAGAGCGTCTGCTAAATGACTTAAATGTAAATGTAAACCAAAAAAAATGTTCTCCGTGTTTTAATGTCTTTCAGTCTCCCTCAGTCAACCACTGCACCAATCAAAAAGAGGGGAATCATTCAGTCTCCCTCAGTCAACCACTGCACCAATCAAAAAGAGGGGAATCATTCAGTCTCCCTCAGTCAACCACTGCACCAATCAAAAAGAGGGGAATCATTCAGTCTCCCTCAGTCAACCACTGCACCAATCAAAAAGAGGGAATCATTCAGTCTCCTCAGTCAACCACTGCACCAATCAAAAGAGGGGAATCATTCAGTCTCCTCAGTCAACCACTGCACCAATCAAAAAGAGGGAATCATTCAGTCTCCCTCAGTCAACCACTGCACCAATCAAAAAGAGGGGAATCATTCAGTCTCCCTCAGTCAACCACTGCACCAATCAAAAGAGGGGAATCATTCAGTCTCCTCAGTCAACCACTGCACCAATCAAAAAGAGGGGAATCATTCAGTCTCCCTCAGTCAACCACTGCACCAATCAAAAAGAGGGAATCATTCAGTCTCCCTCAGTCAACCACTGCACCAATCAAAAGAGGGGAATCATTCAGTCTCCCTCAGTCAACCACTGCACCAATCAAAAAGAGGGGAATCATTCAGTCTCCTCAGTCAACCACTGCACCAATCAAAAAGAGGGGAATCATTCAGTCTCCCTCAGTCAACCACTGCACCAATCAAAAAGAGGGGAATCATTCAGTCTCCCTCAGTCAACCACTGCACCAATCAAAAAGAGGGGAATCATTCAGTCTCCCTCAGTCAACCACTGCACCAATCAAAAAGAGGGGAATCATTCAGTCTCCCTCAGTCAACCACTGCACCAATCAAAAAGAGGGAATCATTCAGTCTCCCTCAGTCAACCACTGCACCAATCAAAAAGAGGGGAATCATTCAGTCTCCTCAGTCAACCACTGCACCAATCAAAAAGAGGGGAATCATTCAGTCTCCCTCAGTCAACCACTGCACCAATCAAAAGAGGGGAATCATTCAGTCTCCCTCAGTCAACCACTGCACCAATCAAAAGAGGGAATCATTCAGTCTCCCTCAGTCAACCACTGCACCAATCAAAAAGAGGGGAATCATTCAGTCTCCTCAGTCAACCACTGCACCAATCAAAAAGAGGGGAATCCAGTCAATTGCACCAATCAGTCTCTCCCTCAGTCAACCACTGCACCAATCAAAAGAGGGGAATCATTCAGTCTCCCTCAGTCAACCACTGCACCAATCAAAAAGAGGGAATCATTCAGTCTCCTCAGTCAACCACTGCACCAATCAAAAAGAGGGGAATCATTCAGTCTCCCTCAGTCAACCACTGCACCAATCAAAAAGAGGGGAATCATTCAGTCTCCCTCAGTCAACCACTGCACCAATCAAAAAGAGGGGAATCATTCAGTCTCCCTCAGTCAACCACTGCACCAATCAAAAAGAGGGGAATCATTCAGTCTCCCTCAGTCAACCACTGCACCAATCAAAAAGGGGGAATCATTCAGTCTCCCTCAGTCAACCACTGCACCAATCAAAAAGAGGGAATCATTCAGTCTCCTCAGTCAACCACTGCACCAATCAAAAAGAGGGAATCATTCAGTCTCCCTCAGTCAACCACTGCACCAATCAAAAAGAGGGGAATCATTCAGTCTCCCTCAGTCAACCACTGCACCAATCAAAAGAGGGGAATCATTCAGTCTCCTCAGTCAACCACTGCACCAATCAAAAAGAGGGGAATCATTCAGTCTCCTCAGTCAACCACTGCACCAATCAATCCAGTCTCCCTCAGCACCAATCAAAAAGAGGGGAATCATTCAGTCTCCCTCAGTCAACCACTGCACCAATCAAAAGAGGGAATCATTCAGTCTCCCTCAGTCAACCACTGCACCAATCAAAAGAGGGGAATCATTCAGTCTCCCTCAGTCAACCACTGCACCAATCAAAAGAGGGGAATCATTCAGTCTCCCTCAGTCAACCACTGCACCAATCAAAAAGAGGGGAATCATTCAGTCTCCCTCAGTCAACCACTGCACCAATCAAAAAGAGGGGAATCATTCAGTCTCCCTCAGTCAACCACTGCACCAATCAAAAAGAGGGGAATCATTCAGTCTCCCTCAGTCAACCACTGCACCAATCAAAAAGAGAGGGAATCATTCAGTCTCCCTCAGTCAACCACTGCACCAATCAAAAAAGAGGGGAATCATTCAGTCTCCCTCAGTCAACCACTGCACCAATCAAAAAGAGGGGAATCATTCAGTCTCCCTCAGTCAACCCTGCACCAATCAAAAAGAGGGGAATCATTCAGTCTCCCTCAGTCAACCACTGCACCAATCAAAAGAGGGGAATCATTCAGTCTCCCTCAGCCAACCACTGCACCAATCAAAAAGAGGGGAATCATTCAGTCTCCCTCAGTCAACCACTGCACCAATCAAAAAGAGGGGAATCATTCAGTCTCCCCTCAGTCAACCACTGCACCAATCAAAAAGAGGGGAATCATTCAGTCTCCTCAGTCAACCACTGCACCAATCAAAAGAGGGGAATCATTCAGTCTCCCTCAGTCAACCACTGCACCAATCAAAAGAGGGGAATCATTCAGTCTCCCTCAGTCAACCACTGCACCAATCAAAAAGAGGGGAATCATTCAGTCTCCCTCAGTCAACCACTGCACCAATCAAAAAGGGGAATCATTCAGTCTCCTCAGTCAACCACTGCACCAATCAAAAAGAGGGGAATCATTCAGTCTCCCTCAGTCAACCACTGCACCAATCAAAAAGAGGGAATCATTCAGTCTCCCTCAGTCAACCACTGCACCAATCAAAAAGAGGGGAATCATTCAGTCTCCCTCAGTCAACCACTGCACCAATCAAAAAGAGGGGAATCATTCAGTCTCCCTCAGTCAACCACTGCACCAATCAAAAAGAGGGGAATCATTCAGTCTCCCTCAGTCAACCACTGCACCAATCAAAAAGAGGGGAATCATTCAGTCTCCCTCAGTCAACCACTGCACCAATCAAAAAGAGGGGAATCATTCGTGAGAAAAACACAGGTTAAACACAAACACATTTCCTGTTGTACAATTACAGCAATTTCTCCCAAATTGCTGGACCACAAACAAACCAACAGCCACGTAGTTTTCAAACATCCCACTTCCTCTGTGTGGATAAACACTCTAGTCACACTGTCTGGGCTACAAGAGGGAGGAGATAAACACTCTCTAGTCACACTGTCTGGGCCACAAGAGGGAGGAGATAAACACTGTCTGGGCCACAAGAGGGAGGAGATAAACACTCTCTAGTCACACTGTCTGGGCCACAAGAGGGAGGAGATAAACACTCTAGTCACACTGTCTGGGCCACAAGAGGGAGGAGATAAACACTCTCTAGTCACACTGTCTGGGCCACAAGAGGGAGGAGATAAACACTCTCTCTCGTCACACTGTCTGGGCCACAAGAGGGAGGAGATAAACACTCTCTAGTCACACTGTCTGGGCCACAAGAGGGAGGAGATAAAAACTGTCTGGGCCACAAGAGGGAGGAGATAAACACTCTCTCTAGTCACACTGTCTGGGCCACAAGAGGGAGTAGATAAACGTATAGACCAGACATAGAGAGAGAAAGAGAGAGATAACGAGAAAGAGAAAATAAAGGAAAGCGTCCTGCCGCCTGCCCTCCTTCCCATTTGGCCGTCTGCCTGACTTCCTGAGAATGGAACAGACCAGATCACCAGGACAATTAGAACACATTTCACAGGGGAGCAGGCAGGGAGCAGGGAGGGAATTTGCATGTTTGAAGCATGTGATTAATGTCCCTCTGCAGCTGTGGTAGAACACACTGTGTCCCAAATGGCATCCTCACGGGACCTGGTCTTAAAGTAGTGCACTGCGAGGGAATAGGAGCCATTTGGGACGATCTGAAGTAGAACATTCTCCCCCTCTGCTCCCTGATGAGGGACGCCCAGAGGGCTACTATTCACAGCCCAATAAACAGGTTGCCCCCTGCCCAGAGGGCTACTATTCACAGCCCAATAAACAGGCTGCACCCCCCCCTTCACTGGCTCTATCTCCACAGACAGAGACAGATACACACATAAAAGATTCAGATGACACACACACAGGGGGAGACGTACAGGAGACACACAGATTATATTTTGTGCACAGACAACACACCCACTCTTCCCTCCCCTATGAAGAGAGCCTCCTAGTTAACCCGGGTGTGGCCAGTCATTGTAAATAACAACTTGTTCTTTAATAACCGACTTAGCCAGTTAAATAAAGATTTAAATAAATAACCTGGTAGCGGAGGATCTCTGATGTCTGGATTACATGCAAATCACATGCAAAACCACACCCAGACAGCCAACGTTCCCAGGCAGAGAGAGAGTAGCGGAGGACTAGGGGGAGAGAGAGAGTAAGGAGGACTAGGGGAGAGAGAGAGTAGCAGAGGACTAGGGGGAGAGAGAGAGAGAGTAGCAGAGGACTAGGGGGAGAGAGAGAGAGAGTAGCAGAGGACTAGGGGGAGAGAGAGAGAGTAGCAGAGGACTAGGGGAGAGAGAGAGAGTAGCAGAGGACTAGGGGGAGAGAGAGGAGTAGCAGGAGGACTAGGGGAGAGAGAGAGAGTAGCAGAGGACTAGGGGGAGAGAGAGAGTAGCAGAGGACCAGGGAGAGAGAGAGAGTAGCAGAGGACTAGGGGGAGAGAGAGAGAGTAGCAGAGGACTAGGGGGAGAGAGAGAGAGAGTAGCAGAGGACTAGGGAGAGAGAGAGAGTAGCAGAGGACTAGGGGGAGAGAGAGAGAGTAGCAGAGGACTAGGGGAGAGAGAGAGAGAGTAGCAGAGAGACTAGGGAGAGAGAGAGAGAGTAGCAGAGGACTAGGGAGAGAGAGAGAGAGTAGCAGAGGACTAGGGGGAGAGAGAGAGAGTAGCAGAGGACTAGCAGGGAGGGGAGAGAGAGAGTAGCAGAGGACTAGGGGGGAGAGAGAGAGAGTAGCAGAGGACTAGGGGGAGAGAGAGAGTAGCAGAGGACTAGGGAGAGAGAGAGAGAGAGTATGCAGAGGACTAGGGGAGAGAGAGAGAGAGAGTAGCAGAGGACTAGGGAGAGAGAGAGAGAGTAGCAGAGGACTAGGGGGAGAGAGAGAGAGTAGCAGAGGACTAGGGGGAGAGAGAGAGTAGCAGAGGACTAGGGGGAGAGAGAGAGTAGCAGAGGACCAGGGGGAGAGAGAGAGAGTAGCAGAGGACTAGGGGAGAGAGAGAGAGAGTAGCAGAGGACTAGGGGAGAGAGAGAGAGTAGCAGAGGACTAGGGAGAGAGAGAGTAGCAGAGGACTAGGGGAGAGAGAGAGAGTAGCAGAGGACTAGGGGAGAGAGAGAGAGTAGCAGAGGACTAGGGGCAGAGAGAGAGAGAGAGAGAGCAGAGGACCAGGGGTTCAGAGAGAGTAGCAGAGGACTAGGGGAGAGAGAGAGAGAACAGAGACTAGGGGAGAGAGAGAGAGAGTAGCAGAGACTAGGGGAGAGAGAGAGAGGGCCTTAGCAGAGCTTTCACACTGGCCCAATAAACAGGCCCGCCCCCCCTTCACTGGCTCTATCTCCACAGACAGACAGAACCATAAAAGATTCATTACACACACAGAGAGACGTACAGGCCGGACACACAGATTATATTTTGTGCACAGATACTTACATGAAGGCTAACCCGGGTGTGGAAATTGTAAATAACAACTTGTTCTTTAATAAACTTAGCCAGTTAAATAAAGATTTAAATAAATATTTAGTCTGGATTACATGCAAAATCACATGCAAAACCACACCCAGACAGCCAACGTTCCCAGGCAGAGAGAGAGTAGCGGAGGACTAGGGGAGAGAGAGAGTAGCGGGAGGACTAGGGGGAGAGAGAGAGAGAGAGAGAGTAGCAGAGGACTAGGGGAGAGAGAGAGAGTAGCAGAGGACTAGGGGGAGGAGAGAGAGAGTAGCAGAGGACTAGGGGAGAGAGAGAGAGAGCAGAGGACTAGGGGAGAGAGAGAGTAGCAGAGGACTAGGGGAGAGAGAGAGAGAGGTAGATGGAGGACTAGGGGGAGAGAGAGAGGGAGGACTAGGGAGAGAGAGACAGACACTAGGGGAGAGAGAGAGAGTGAGAGTAGCAGAGGACTAGGGGAGAGAGAGAGACCCTTTAGCGGAGGACTAGGGGGAGAGAGAGAGAGTAGCAGAGGACTTAGGGGAGAGAGAGAGAGTAGCAGAGGACTAGGGGGAGAGAGAGAGAGTAGCAGAGGACTCAGGGAGAGAGAGAGAGTAGCAGAGGACTAGGGAGAGAGAGAGAGACAGGAGGACTAGGGGGAGAGAGAGAGTAGCAGAGGACTAGAGACCCTTTAGCAGAGGACTAGGGGGAGAGAGAGAGAGAGTAGCAGAGGACTAGGGAAACAGAGAGAGTAGCAGAGGACTAGAGAGAGAGGGAGGACTAGGGGGAGAGAGAGAGTAGCAGAGGATCAGGGAGAGAGGAGAGAGTAGCAGAGGACATTAGGGAGAGAGAGAGACAGGAGGGACTAGGGGAGAGAGAGAAGCAGGACTAGAGAGAGAGAGGGGAGAGAGAGAGAGTAGCAGAGGACTAGGGGAGGAGAGGGTAGCAGAGGACAGTGGGGAGAGAGAGAGAGAGTAGCGGAGGACTTAGCAGAGGACTAGGGAGAGAGAGAGGGAGAAACAGAGGACTAGGGGGGAGAGAAGAGATAGCAGAGGACTAGGGGAGAGAGAGAGAGCGCAGGACAGAGACCCTAGGGGAGAGAGAGAGAGTAGCAGAGGACCGGAGGAGAGAGAGAGAGTAGCCCATACTAGGGCGAGAGAGAGAGAGAGTAGCAGAGGACTAGGGGAGAGAGAGAGAGTAGCAGAGGACTAAGAGAGAGATTTGTTCAGAGGACTAGGGGAGAGAGTTAGAGAGAGAGTTTTAAAACTATGTTTAATGACAACTAGTAGCATGCAACTAGGAATAAGAGAGAGCAGAGGATAGGGGGAGAGAGAGAGCGTCCAGAGACTAGGGGACTAGAGAGAGAGAGTAGCAGAGGACTAGGGAGAGAGAGAGTAGCAGAGGACTAGGGCAGCAGAGAGAGAGTAGCAGAGGACTAGGGGAGAGAGAGAGAGAGTAGCAGAGGACTAGGGGAGAGAGAGAGAGTAGCAGAGGACTAGGGAGAGAGAGAGTAGCAGAGGACTAGGGGCAGAGAGAGAGTAGTTTAGAGTGCTACTAGGGGGAGAAGAGAGACTAGGGGCAGAGAGAGAGTAGCAGAGGACTAGGGGGAGAGAGAGAGAGAGAGTAGCAGAGGACTAGGGGCAGAGAGAGAAGCAGAGGACTCTGTTCAGAGTCAGTCAGGGATTTAGGAGGAAAACAAACCAGCTTTAGTTAAAGTGCTACAAGATAGATAGACTTGTATTTACATTTCAGATGTCTGGGCCTTTTGCTACAGTTTCACTCCACTAACGCATCATTTAAATAATAACCAGCACAAACACAACAGACAAACCATTTCAACAAGATAACAAGGCTGTGGAAACTATTTCAAAATAAAAAAAGGTATTTAGCACATTTCCACTTGATGTTCAATTAAAAACGATTGACAACATTTGAGAGAAATGAACAGGAGGGTCTTCATCAGGGAAACAGGACCCTTTACAGACATTATAGAGAAATGAACAGGAGGGTCTTCATCAGGGAAACAGGACCCTTTACAGACATTATAGAGAAATGAACAGAGGGTCTTCATCAGGAAACAGGACCTTTACAGACATTATAGAGAAATGAAATGAATCAGGGAAAGCTCTTTACAGACATTATAGAGAAATGAACAGGAGGGAAATCAGGGACCCTTTACAGACATTATAGAGAAATGAACAGGAGGGTCTTCATCAGGGAAACAGGACCCTTACAGACATTATAGAGAAATGAACAGGAGGGCCTTCATCAGGGAAACAGGACTCTTTACAGACATTATAGAGAAATGACTATAGACTCCTTTACAGACAAAATAGAGAAAACAGAAACACGTAATAGAAACATAATGAGTAACTTGTCACCACAGACCCTGGTTCGATTCCAGGCTGTATCACACCCGCCATGTTTGGGAGAAGGCGGCGCACAATTGGCCCAGTGTCGTCCGGGTTTACAGATGTCATTGTAATAAGAATTTGTTCTTAATGAGAGAAATGTTTAATGACAACTATGAACATGTAACTAGGAATAAATGTCGGATAAACTTAGCGTCCAAACTACCCCACACACAGACCCCCTACCCCCCACACCCCCCCTCACACAGAAACATGTCCCCCCTAACCTCCCCACAGACCCCCCCACACACACAAAGAACACAACCAGACTAAAGCCACAGACAGCCAATCAGCTGTTTAGTGCTACTATGTCTGCAGTAACATGTTCCCATACCCTTCAGAACACAACCAGACTAAAGCCAAACAGCCAATCAGCTCTTTATTATGTCTGCAGTAACATGTCTTCAGCACAACCAGTAAAGCCAAACACAATCAGTTTACTATGTCTGCAGTAACATGTCCCCCTTCAGAACACAACCAGACTAAAGCCAAACAGCCAATCAGCTCTTACTATGTCTGCAGTAACATGTCCCATACCCTTCAGAACACAAAGCAAATGGTTATGGACATGTTTACCCTTCAGAACACAACCAGACTAAAGCCAAACAGCCAATCAGATGTCTGCAGTAACATGCCACCTTGTAAAGGTTAGCTCTTTATTATGTGCAACATGACCTCAGAACACAAACCAGACTAAAGCCAAACAGCCAATCCATGTCTTTGTTTCCATACCCTTCAGACAAACCAGACTAAAGCCAAACAGCCAATCAGCTCTTTACTACTACTTCAGCACAAAAGACCAAAAGCCAAAAAACCAATCATTTATGTCTGCAGTAACATGTAGAACACAAAGATGGATACATGTCCGTGTTTCCATACCCTTGAACACAACCAGACTAAAGCCAAACAGCCAATCAGCCTTTACTATGTCTGCAGTAACATGTCCCCATACCCTTCAGAACACAACCAGATGGAGCAGATGTCAGAACACAACCAGACTAAACAAAAGCCAATGGGATAACACACCGTGAGGCCAACTTAGATGTCTGCAGTAACATGTATACCCTTCAGAACACAAAGATGGTTAGGATGTAGCCAGACTGCCACCTTGTGGTTAAGAGGGATTTGAGACAAACGTGAGGCCAAACCCAGACAGTAAGGACCATGGACAGTAAGGGAGGATGTAGGACAAAGAGGGATACACCGTGAGGCCAACAGACAGTAAGGACCAAGATGGAGGATGTAGGACAAAGAGGGGACACACCATGAGGCCAAAAGACAACAGACAGTAAGGACCAAGATGGAGGATGTAGGACAAAGAGGACACACCGTGAGGCCAAAAGACAGTAAGGACCAAGATGGGAGGATGTAGGACAAAGAGGGATACACCGTGAGGCCAACAGACAGTAAGGACCAAGATGGAGGATGTAGGTCAAAGATGGATACACCGTGAGGCCAACAGACAGTAAGGACCAAGATGGAGGATGTAGGACAAAGCTGGATACACCGTGAGGCCAACAGACAGTAAGGACCAAGATGGAGGATGTAGTTCACAGTAGACAGCGCTACCACTGAGGCCACTAGACACTAGACCAAGACCAAAACCACTAGACAGACCACCAGACCACCAGACCACCAAACCACCAGACCACCAGACCACAGACCACCAGACTACTAGACCACCAGACCACTAGACCACCAGACACATTCTAACAATTTCACAGCTTGCCCCATCCCTAACCCTTCTACCCTGTGACTCCATCTCCTAACCCTTCTACCCTGTGACTCCATCTCCTAACCCTTCTACCCTGTGACTCCATCTCTACCCTGTGACCCCATCCCCTAACCCTTCTACCCTGTGACCCCATCTCCTAACCCTTCTACCCTGTGACCCCATCTCCTAACCCTTCCATCCCCTAACCCTACCACCCCAGGACCCCAACACCTAAACCTACCCCCAAAGGACCTAACCCTACCAGCCCATAACCCCCGCTCCCCATCACCTCGTAACCAAGGCAACCATCACACCGGCCACATTATACTTGTTTTCGAGGTCAACTATTTGAACAGCACACACTGGTTCCTACCTGTCATCTTGTATCCGCTCGCTGCCAGCTGTCCAGCCATGTATTCCCCGTCTGAGTTGTTGTGGGAGCAGCCCCACGTCCTCATCCAGATCTTCTGCATGCCCGGGATCACGCTAGAGAAGAGGATGTATCAGCTACAACTACATACAATGACTGCTGGGCCCCGTTTATACTATGGGAAGGGACTGTTGGCTTTTAGTACCCTGTTTAAATGTGTTGCTATATTTCACAAGAATATGTAGATAAGCAAGAAACACAAGTAATGGAAGGGGAGAGGAAGAGTCGTAGTCTCTGAAATTAAGTAATTGGGGGTCGATGAAGCGCGACAGCTTGCATTCTATAATGACCCCTAAGTGGCAGTGTTCCTCTACAATTAAATTGAAGTGGCCTGAGAAGTAGTGATTTGGTCCCTGGCTAGTGGCAGCAGTAGAGCCATCTTTAATGAGTTGAAATCTCAAAATTCTCTCTTTGTATCTTTAGGTCCTCTGTTCACACCTCCTTCTGATTGGAGGTGGTTAGAGGGGAGTAAAGTGTTGAGGAGGACAGAGGTTGTGAGGAATGGAGGGAAAGACTATTGAGAAAGAGCCATAAAAATAGAGAAAGGGTAGTAGCAGCACAGAGGTGTGAAGGAGCCATCCTCCCAAGTTCATCTAAGCTTTAAAAATGACAGACTGAACCCCGGGTTTCCTGCACGTCACAATACTGACATAGCCC
>NW_027040358.1:41569-74069 GCF_034236695.1 Oncorhynchus nerka
CATATTACTGTCTGACTGGAGGGTGAGCAGTGTTATTAGAGGACAAATATATTACTGTCTGACTGGAGGGTGAGCAGTGTTATTAGAGACAACATATTACTGTCTGACTGGAGGGTGAGCAGTGTTATTAGAGACAACATATTACTGTCTGACTGGAGGGTGAGCAGTGTTATTAGAGACAACATATTACTGTCTGACTGGGGTGAGCAGGTGAGCATATTGCTGTCTATGGAGGGTGAGAGTGACAACATATTACTGTCTGACTGGAGGGTGAGCAGTGTTATTAGAGGACAACATATTACTGTCTGACTGGAGGGTGAGCAGTGTTATTAGAGACAACATATTACTGTCTGACTGGAGGGTGAGCAGTGTTATTAGAGACAACATATTACTGTCTGACTGGAGGGTGAGCAGTGTTATTAGAGACAACAGTGTTATATTACTGTCTGACTGGAGGGTGAGCA
Source organism: Oncorhynchus nerka (assembly GCF_034236695.1). NCBI lineage: Eukaryota > Metazoa > Chordata > Actinopteri > Salmoniformes > Salmonidae > Oncorhynchus > Oncorhynchus nerka. The sequence goes on from NW_027040358.1 coordinate 42,034, forward strand.
GTGTTATTAGAGACAACATATTACTGTCTGACTGGAGGGTGAGAGCAGTGTTACTGGAGGGTAGAGACAACATATTACTGTCTGACTGGAGTGGTTAGAGACAACATATTACTGTCTGATTGAGCAGGATACAACATATTACTGTCTGACTGGAGGGTGAGCAGTGTTATTAGAGACAACTGTCTGTTATATTACTGTCTGACTGGAGGGTGAGCAGTGTGTATTATTAGAGACAACATATTACTGTCTGACTGGAGGGTGAGCAGTGTTATTAGAGACAACATATTACTGTCTGACTGGAGGGTGAGCAGTGTTATTAGAGACAACATATTACTGTCTGACTGGAGGGTGAGCAGTGTAGAGACAACATATTACTGTCTGACTGGAGGGTGAGCAGTGTTATTAGAGGACAACATATTACTGTCTGACTGGAGGGTGAGCAGTGTTATTAGAGACAACATATTACTGTCTGACTGGAGGGTGAGCAGGGTTATTAGAGACATATTACTGTCTGACTGGAGGGTGAGCAGTGTTAGAGACATATTACTGTCTGACTGGAGGGTGAGCAGTGTTATTAGAGACATATTACTGTCTGACTGGAGGGTGAGCAGTGTTATTAGAGACAACATATTACTGTCTGACTGGAGGGTGAGCAGTGTTATTAGAGACAACATATTACTGTCTGACTGGAGGGTGAGCAGTGTTATTAGAGACAACATATTACTGTCTGACTGGAGGGTGAGCAGTGTTATTAGAGACAACATATTACTGTCTGACTGGAGGGTGAGCAGTGTTATTAGAGACAACATATTACTGTCTGACTGGAGGGTGAGCAGTGTTATTAGAGACAACATATTACTGTCTGACTGGAGGGTGAGCAGTGTTATTAGAGGACAACATATTACTGTCTGACTGGAGGGTAAACGTGTTATTAGAGACATATTACTGTCTGACTGGAGGGTGAGCAGGGTTATTAGAGACAACATATTACTGTCTGACTGGAGGGTGAGCAGAACATATTACTGTCTGATGGAGGGTAGAGACAACATATTACTGTCTGACTGGAGGGTGAGCAGTGTTATTAGAGACAACATATTACTGTCTGACTGGAGGGTGAGCAGTGTTATTAGAGACAACATATTACTGTCTGACTGGAGGGTGAGCAGACAACATATTACTGTCTGACTGGAGTGTTATTAGTGTTATTAGACAACATATTACTGTCTGACTGGAGGGTGAGCAGTGTTATTAGAGACAACATATTACTGTCTGACTGGAGGGTGAGCAGGACAACATATTACTGTCTGACTGGAGGTGAGCAGTGTTATTAGAGACAACATATTACTGTCTGACTGGAGGGTGAGCAGTGTTACTGGAGGGTGAGCAGAGACAACATATTACTGTCTGACTGGAGGGTGAGCAGTGTTATTAGAGACAACATATTACTGTCTGACTGGAGGGTGAGCAGTGTTATTAGAGTTACAACATATTACTGTGACTGTCTGACTGGAGGGTGAGCAGTGTTATTAGAGACAACATATTACTGTCTGACTGGAGGGTGAGCAGTGTTATTAGAGACAACATATTACTGTCTGACTGGAGGGTGAGCAGTGGTACTGGAGAGCAGTGACTGGAGGGTATAGCAGTGTATATTAGAGACAACATATTACTGTCTGACTGGAGGGTGAGCAGTGTTATTAGAGACATATTACTGTCTGACTGGACATATTACTGTCTGACTGGAGGGTGAGCAGTGTTATTAGAGACAACATATTACTGTCTGACTGGAGGGTGAGCAGTGTTATTAGAGACAACATATTACTGTCTGACTGGAGGGTGAGCAGTGTTATTAGAGACAACATATTACTGTCTGACTGGAGGGTGAGCAGTGTTATTAGAGACAACATATTACTGTCTGACTGGAGGGTGAGCAGTGTTATTAGAGACAACATATTACTGTCTGACTGGAGGGTGAGCAGTGTTATTAGAGACAACATATTATTGGAGGGTGAGCAGTGTTATTAGAGAACATATTACTGTCTGACTGGAGGGTGAGCAGTGTTATTAGAGACAACATATTACTGTCTGACTGGAGGGTGAGCAGTGTTATTAGAGACAACAGTGTGTTATATTACTGTCTGACTGGAGGGTGAGCAGTGTTATTAGAGACAACAGTGTTATTAGAGACAACATATTACTGTCTGACTGGAGGGTGAGCAGTGTTATTAGAGACATATTACTGTCTGACTGGAGGGTGAGCAGTGTTATTAGAGACAACATATTACTGTCTGACTGGAGGGTGAGCAGTGTTATTAGAGACAACATATTACTGTCTGACTGGAGGGTGAGCAGTGTTATTAGAGACAACATATTACTGTCTGACTGGAGGGTGAGCAGTGTTATTAGAGACAACATATTACTGTCTGACTGGAGGGTGAGCAGTGTTATTAGAGACAACATATTACTGTCTGACTGGAGGGTGAGCAGTGTTATTAGAGACAACATATTACTGTCTGACTGGAGGGTGAGCAGTGTTATTAGAGACATATTACTGTCTGACTGGAGGGTGAGCAGTGTTATTAGAGACATATTACTGTCTGACTGGAGGGTGAGCAGTGTTATTAGAAACATATTACTGTCTGACTGGAGGGTGAGCAGTGTTATTAGAGACATATTACTGTCTGACTGGAGGGTGAGCAGTGTTATTAGAAACATATTACTGTCTGACTGGAGGGTGAGCAGTGTTATTAGAGACATATTACTGTCTGACTGGAGGGTGAGCAGTGTTATTAGAGACATATTACTGTCTGACTGGAGGGTGAGCAGGGTAAACGTGTTATTAGAGACATATTACTGTCTGACTGTGTAAAAAGTCAGTTATTATTTCCAAAAGAAATATAAAATCAACTTGCAGAAAGTGTGTGGCCCAGAAATGAACTCTGACGTCTTGCTCTGGATGGATGAATATGAATACTGCAATATCTGGAGGGTATTAGCCTCCTGTCCTATCAGAGACACACACAGCTTCCTGTAATGTCATCTTTACTTCCTGTTACAACTGAAGACCAGATAGAGAGAGCGAGAGAGAGCGAGAGGAAGAGTGCGAGAGGGGTAGCCACTCGGCCGTCACAAAGACAGAGTCAATCCTGTCATTACATCTTACCTGTTACTGCAGGACACACTATTGGCACACGGACACTGAGGAATTTCATGCCTCACGAGCTACACTTCTGGTCAAACTCCTTTTCTCTCTCTCGGTCTCTCTCTTTCCCCCACACCTCTCTCGGTCGCTCTCTTTCCCCCACACCTCTCTCTCTCGGTCTCTCTCTTTCCCCCACACCTCTCTCTCTCGGTATCTCTCTTTCCCCCACACCTCTCTCTCTCGGTCTCTCTCTTTCCCCCACACCTCTCTCTCTCGGTCTCTCTCTTTCCCCCACACCTCTCTCTCTCGGTCTCTCTCTTTCCCCCACACTTCTCATTCTCCCTATTTTCTCTCTCTCTCTCCCCCTCAGTAGAATTAGGCCTTTCAGCCAAGCAGAAATGTCTGGACCAAAAACCTAATTACAAATGTAGCCCAAGGACAGGAAGAAATGCATGAGCTAAAATACTATAGCCTTGAGTTATATAGCAACAGACATACAGAGAGATCCCCCCCGCCGGAGGTCCCACTAGCCTCCCAGTGGGTTCAAATCAACCTGGCTCCAGACGCCGCCCGTTTGAGGTAATTGCGTCCATTTAAATTCTTCCAGGAGGGAAAGACGAGGAGAAAAGGGAAGAGGAATGTAGCGACACCGGCCGAGGACTGTAGCGACACCGGCCGAGGACTGTAGCGACACCGGCCGAGGACTGTAGCGACACCGGCAGAGGACTGTAGCGACACCGGCAGAGGACTGTAGCGACACCGGCAGAGGACTGAGGACTGTAGCGACACCGGCCGAGGACTGAGGACTGTAGCGACACCGGCCGAGGACAGAGGACTGTAGCGACACCGGCAGAGGAATGTAGCGACACCGGCAGAGGACAGAGGACTGTAGCGACACCGGCCGAGGACTGTAGCGACACCGGCCGAGGACAGAGGAGACAGGAGATGGAGTCAGTGGAGGGAGGACAGAGGCTGAGGCATTTTGATCATGTGTCGTTTGTGGCTCACCTCACGGTAAAATGGCTACTCGCTCAGGCAGGTAATCTGAGGGGAAAATGTGTCTGTCCGTCCGTCTGGGCAAAGGCTCTCCCACCCACCCCTCTCTACCCCTGGTGACTGCAGAGATCGTGTCTAGTCGACTGTGTACTTTCTCTACCCAGACTCTCATTGCTTTTTAAAGTCCATTACAGCGAGACGGTGGGTGACGGTCCTTCAATATTTGGATCTGCACGAACAGGCAAATGAATTAGGCATTACAGCTGTACAGTGATCCAAGCAGAAGACCCAGTCAGTTACCAGAGGGTTGATCAACTGAGGCACTAAGCTAAAGTCATAGAGTTCAACAGAGTTCTCAGGGTTTCATCAACACAGGGTCATGTAAAGTCATAGAGTTCAACAGAGTTCTTATGGTTTCATCAACACAGGGTTTCATCAAGAGTTCAACAGAGGGTTTCATCAAAAGTCAGTCAGAGTTCAACAGAGTTCTCAGGGTTTCATCAACACAGGGTCATGTAAAGTCATAGAGTTCAACAGAGTTCTCAGGGTTTCATCAACACAGGGTCATGTAAAGTCATAGAGTTCAACAGAGTTCTCAGGGTTTCATCAACACAGGTTCATGTAAAGTCATAGAGTTCAACAGAGTTCTCAGGGTTTCATCAACACAGGGTCATGTAAAGTCATAGAGTTCAACAGAGTTCTCAGGGTTTCATCAACACAGGTTCATGTAAAGTCAGAGTTCAACAGAGTTCTCAGGGTTTCATCAACACAGGTTCATGTAAAGTCAGAGTTCAACAGAGTTCTCAGGGTTTCATCAACACAGGGTCATGTAAAGTCATATTAGACTCCTTTAACACTGGTTCCAAATAACAGAAGAGGAGGATCCTTCATTCACTGGCTGCAGGTTTAATACATGTCAACGTGATGTCCAACTCCCCGCCCCATAAACCCAAATTACCACGAAGGGATGTGGAGGGGAAGGCGTGAGGGGGGGGAGGAAGGAGTGAGGGGGTGGAAGGAGTGGGGGGAGGAGTGAGGGGGGGGCTGCAGGTTTAATACATGTCAACGTGATGTCCAACTCCCCGCCCCATAAACGCAAATTACCACGAAGGGATGTGGAGGGGAAGGCGTGAGGGGGTGAAGGGGGAAGAGGAAGGCGTGAGGGGGCGTGAAGGGGGAGGAGGAAGGTGTGAGGGGGGCGTGAAGGGGGAGGAGGAAGGTGTGAGGGGGGCGTGAGGGGGAGGAGGAAGGCGTGAGGGAGGAGGAAGGCGTGAGGGGGGAAGGAGGGATGAGAAGGAGGGGCTAGGAGGAAGACGTGAGGTTGAGGGGCTAGGAGGAAGGGGGGCAGGGATTGGTGCACCTGGGGTCAGTCTCCTTTTATAAAGCAGAGAGGCTCATATTCACAGAGGTTAAAGGAGTATCACTGGGGCTTCTGACTATTACACTGATTACTGAAGAGGATGAGAGCTTTTATTAAGGACATCCACCATTTTCCCTGTAGACCGCGAGACACGACATTCAGACCGCGAAACACGACATTCAGACCGCGAAACACGACATTCAGACCACGAAACACGACATTCAGACCGTAGGCCACGAAACACGACATTCAGACCGTAGGCCGTGAAACACGACATTCAGACCGTAGGCCGTGAAACACGACATTCAGACCGTAGGCCGTGAAACACAACATTCAGACCGTAGGCCACGAAACACAACATTCAGACCGTAGGCCACGAAACACAACATTCAGACCGTAGGCCGCGAAACACGACATTCAGACCGTAGGCCGTGAAACACGACATTCAGACCGTAGGCCGTGAAACACGACATTCAGACCGTAGGCCGTGAAACACGACATTCAGACCGTAGGCCGTGAAACACAACATTCAGACCGTAGGCCGTGAAACACAACATTCAGACCGTTGGCCACGAAACACGACATTCAGACCGTAGGCCACGAAACGACATTCAAATCAAATCAAATTTTATTTGTCACATACACATGGTTAGCAGATGTTAATGCGAGTGTAGCGAAATGCTTGTGCTTCTAGTTCCGACAATGCAGTGATAACCAACAAGTAATCTAACTAACAATTCCAAAACTACTGTCTTATACACAGTGTAAGGGGATAAAGAATATGTACATAAGGATATATGAATGAGTGATGGTACAGAGCAGCATACAGTAGATGGTATCGAGTACAGTATATACATATGAGATGAGTATGTAGACAAAGTAAACAAAGTGGCATAGTTAAAGTGGCTAGTGATACATGTATTACATAAGGATGCAGTCGATGATGTAGAGTACAGGATATACGTATGCATATGAGATGAATAATGTAGGGTAAGTAACATTATATAAGGTAGCATTGTTTAAAGTGGCTAGTGATATATTTACATCATTTCCCACCAATTCCCATTATTAAAGTGGCTGGAGTTGGGTCAGTGTCAATGACAGTGTGTTGGCAGCAGCCACTCAATGTTAGTGGTGGCTGTTTAACAGTCTGATGGCCTTGAGATAGAAGCTGTTTTTCAGTCTCTCGGCCCCAGCTTTGATGCACCTGTACTAACCTCGCCTTCTGGATGATAGCGGGGTGAACAGGCAGTGGTTCGGGTGGTTGATGTCCTTGATGATCTTTATGGCCTTCCTGTAACATCGGGTGGTGTAGGTGTCCTGGAGGGCAGGTAGTTTGCCCCCGGTGATGCGTTGTGCAGACCTCACTACCCTCTGGAGAGCTTTACGGTTGAGGGCGGAGCAGTTGCCGTACCAGGCGGTGATACAGCCCGCCAGGATGCTCTCGATTGTGCATCTGTAGAAGTTTGTGAGTGCTTTTGGTGACAAGCCGAATTTCTTCAGCCTCCTGAGGTTGAAGAGGCGCTGCTGCGCCTTCTTCACGACGCTGTCAGTGTGAGTGGACCAATTCAGTTTGTCTGTGATGTGTATGCCGAGGAACTTAAAACTTGCTACCCTCTCCACTACTGTTCCATCGATGTGGATAGGGGGGTGTTCCCTCTGCTGTTTCCTGAAGTCCACAATCATCTCCTTAGTTTTGTTGACGTTGAGTGTGAGGTTATTTTCCTGACACCACACTCCGAGGGCCCTCACCTTCTCCCTGTAGGCCGTCTCGTCGTTGTTGGTAATCAAGCCTACCACTGTTGTGTCGTCCGCAAACTTGATGATTGAGTTGGAGGTGTGCGTGGCCACGCAGTCGTGGGTGAACAGGGAGTACAGGAGAGGGCTCAGAACGCACCCTTGTGGGGCCCCATTCAGACCGTAGGCCGCGAAACGCGACATTCAGACCGTAGGCCGCGAAACGCGACATTCAGACCGTAGACCGCGAAACACAACATTCAGACCGTAGGCCGCGAAACACAACATTCAGACCGTAGGCCACGAAACACAACATTCAGACCGTAGGCCACGAAACACAACATTCAGACCAGCCCCGCTCAACCAGCTCACACCAATCATCCCGTGATTTACTACGAATAATAAAACCAGATTAACAGTTCAACTTTATGCACGCTCTGTGACCATCATTTGATTGGCGTGCACACCCCGGGGGGGTCCAACGACGGGGGGACCCCCCCTGGAAATGCTCCCGTCCAGTCTCTCTTCTCATCCGAACACAATATCAATATCAAAAAGCCTAGAGCCCCGAAAACCCTCCTGCAATTAATCAGACAGCCGGGCTGTAGGGTGGCCTGTCAGGGAGATGGATAGGACACAGAGGAAGCATAGGAGTGGTGTGTGTGTGTGTGTGTGTGTGTGGCACTGATCCCAGGTGTCCGAGGACAATAAACGGCAGCACGGGTACAGGGCGGGCGGCCGTCTGTATATTAACAGCAGCAGGAGACACGCGGCTGATGAAAAGCACAGAGAGGATTTCATCTGAGTCCTCATATTGATCTCATCAGAATTGACTGTCTGTTTATTCTGTTTAAGTCAAACTGTAGCAGTATTGTTAACCTCTCAGAATAGAGAAGAGTCAAGGAGGCCGTGTTATAGCTGACTACAATACTGCAGAGTAGGTGGTGCTGCAGAGTAGGTGGTGCTGCTGCTACAGAGTAGGTGGTGCTGCTGCTACAGAGTAGATGGTGCTGCTGCTACAGAGTAGGTGGTGCTGCTGCTACAGAGTAGGTGGTGCTGCTACAGAGTAGGTGCTGCTGCTACAGAGTAGGTGGTGCTGCTGCTACAGAGTAGATGGTGCTGCTGCTACAGAGTAGGTGGTGCTGCTGCTACAGAGTAGGTGGTGCTGCTGCTACAGAGTAGGTGGTGCTGCTGCAGAGTAGGTGGTGCTGCTACAGAGTAGGTGGTGCTGCTACAGAGTAGGTGGTGCTGCTACAGAGTAGGTGGTGCTGCTGCTACAGAGTAGGTGGTGCTGCTGGTGCAGAGTAGGTGGTGCTGCTGCAGAGTAGGTGGTGCTGCTACAGAGTAGGTGGTGCTGCTACAGAGTAGGTGGTGCTGCTACAGAGTAGGTGGTGCTGCTGCTACAGAGTAGGTGGTGCTGCTGCTACAGAGTAGGTGGTGCTGCTGCTACAGAGTAGGTGGTGCTGCTACAGAGTAGGTGGTGCTGCTGCTACAGAGTAGGTGGTGCTGCTGCTACAGAGTAGGTGGTGCTGCTGCTACAGAGTAGGTGGTGCTGCTGCTACAGAGTAGGTGGTGCTGCTGCTACAGAGTAGGTGGTGCTGCTGCTACAGAGTAGGTGCTGCTGCTACAGAGTAGGTGGTGCTGCTACAGAGTAGGTGGTGCTGCTACAGAGTAGGTGGTGCTGCTACAGAGTAGGTGGTGCTGCTACAGAGTAGGTGGTGCTGGTGCTGCTGCTACAGCTGTAGGTGGTGCTGCTGCTACAGAGTAGGTGGTGCTGCTACAAAGATGGCTGCTGCTAAAAGGTGGTGCTGCTGCAGGTGGTGCTGCTACAGTTAGGTGGTGCAAACAGAGTAGGTGGTGCTGCTGCAGAGTAGGTGGTGCTGCTACAAGTAGGTGGTGCTGCAGCTACAGAAGGTGGTGCTGCTAGCAGTCAGGTGGTGCTGCACCGCAGAGGCAGGTGCTGCTACAGAACTGGTGCTGAAGAGAAACAAGAAGGTGGTGCTGCTACAGAGTAGGTGGTGGTGGTTGCTACAGAGATATAAGAGTTCAAGAGTGAATACTGCTGCTACAGAGGAAGTGATTGCTGCTGACAGGAGTAGGTGGTGCTGCTACAGAGTAGGTGGTGCTGCTGCTACAGAGTAGGTGGTGCTGGGCTGGAGGTGAAACTTCAGCCTACAGAGATACCCACATTACGTGCTACAGATAGGTTGCTGCTAGCAGAGTGGTGGTGCTGCTACAGAGTAGGTGGTGCTGCTGCTGACAAAGTAGGTGGTGCTGCCAACAGAGTAGGTGGTTTCAGAGTAGGTGGTGCTATAATGTGGTATTAAATGCAGCTGCAAAGTCTGGTGGTGCTGCTTAAAATGCATATTAGGTGGCTGCTAAACAGATATTACAGGTGGTGCTGCTAGCAGTATCCTTCACCACAAAGGAAAGGTGGTGCTGCTTTACAGAGTGGTGGGATGCTGACAAGTAGGTGGTGCTACGAGACTACAGAGGAGGAAGATTTTAAGTAGGTGGTGCTGCTAAATGATCTCTCAATGGTGTTTATTCTGTTTAAGTCAAACTGCTGAGACCAGAAGTAGTGGTTGTTGCTCTGAGACAGAGTAGTGGTGCTGCTACAGAGTAGGTGGTGCTCTGAGACCAGAGTAGGTGGTTGCTACAGAGTAGGTGGTGCTGCAGCTGAGACTGCTTGAAGTAGTGGTGGTCCCCTTGCTCAGAGACCTTGAAGTAGTGGTGCTCCCTACAGGTGCTCTGCTGACCTACAAGTAGTGGTCCCCTTGCCAGAGAGGTGGTGCTGCTTAAGTAGTGGTTGCTGCTCAGAGAGGTTGCTGCTGCTACAGTGGTTCCCTTGCTGCTGAGACCTTGAAGTAGTGGTTGCCCTTGCTCTGATAAAGGTGGTGCTGCTGCTACAGAGTAGGTGGTGCTGCTGACAGAGACTTCAGAGTAGTGGTTCACCTTGCTCACAGAGAGGCAGTAGTGGTTCTGCTGCTACAGAGCTTTTGTGAAGCTGCTGGTAAGATGATTTCATGGGTGACTGCTGCTTGATGGTGCTGTGCAGAGTTGGTCTAAGAATTGCCACAGACAAGTAACTAATACTGCAAATCTAAATAAAGGAATTTGACAATATAAAAATATAAATATTGGATGAACAGATAGACAGAAAATAAATACATTTAAAAATATAGATATTTTAAAATCCTGCAAAGTTTCTGACTAGCAGCGAGGGAGCACTCCAAACTCCGTGGTCTGCCATCTTGAAGCCAGAATAGGGCTATGCCATAGAATGAGTAAATCATGTTGTTACAGATATGGCTCTCTGCACATCTTGAAGCCATAGGTGGCTGCTGCCACAGAATGAGTAAATCATGTTGCTTACAGAAGGCAGCCCTCTCAGAAAGGGTGGTGCTGCCATCTTCAGTGCTGCACAGAGTGGGCTATGCCTGAACAGAGTAAATGGTGTTGCTAGCTTAGTTAGGCGGTGCTCTCGGTAGGTGGTGCATCTTGACAGAACGGTGGTGCTGCTAGAATGAGTAAATCATGTTGTTAAGCGTAGGCAGCCCTCTCCGTCTGTGCTCTTGAGCCAGGTGGGCTTGCCATAGAGTGAGTAAATCATGTTCTTACCTTGAAGAGGCAGCCCTGCTCTGTGGACTGCTATCAGTAGTGGTTGGCTATGCCAGAGAATGAGTAAATCATGCTTGTTAAGCTGAGGCAGCCCCTCCGTCTGCCATCTTCAAGACCGGGGCTATGCCATAGAATGAGTAAATCATGTTGTTGAAGAGACAAGAAGGATTTCAAGCGAGTGGCAGCCCTTCTCTGACGCCATCTTGAAAGTGGTTCCGGAAGGCTTTGCAGGAATAGAAGAGTAAATCATGTGGCGAGGCAGCCCTCTCTGTCGAAACTTCAGCCATGAGAACCCAGTAGTGGTTATGCCATAGAATGAGTAAATCTATTCTTAATGACAAAACAGGAATTAACTCCCAACAAATATTTCAGAGAGCTGGTCTCTGAAGCCAATGTGTATTAAATGCCAGTAAATGTGTAAATCATGTTGCTTGAGGAGCCCTCTCACAGAATATTACAGTACATCTTTATCCTTCACACGTGAGGACCTCTCAGCTTTACTTCTTACTAAGAATGAGTAAATCAGTTGTTAGCGAGGCAGCCCTCTCCGTCGTGACGCCATCTTCTGAGCCACCGAAGGGCTTGCCTGAGACCTTGAGTAAATCATGTTGCTCTGAGACCTTGAAGTAGTGGTTCCCTCTTGTCTGAGACCTTGAAGTAGTGGTTCCCCTGCTGCTCTGAGAATGAGTAAATCATGCTTGTTGAAGTAGTGGCCCCTCTGCTCTGAGATCTTGAAGTAGTGGCTAAATGAGAATAAGAATAGTAAATATGTTGTCTGAACAAAGGCAGCCCCTCTGCTCTGAGATCTTGAAATAGTGGTTCCTATGCTCTGAGAATGAAGTAGTGGTTCATGCTTGAGAGCGAGGCAGCCCTCTCTGACGCCATCTTGAAAGCCACCGGGGCTATGCCATAGAATGAGTAAATCATGTTGTTAAGCGAGGCAGCCCTCTCTGTCGTGGTTCGCCATCTTGAAGCCACCGTAGGGCTATGCCATAGAATGAGTAAATCATGTTGTTGCGAGGCAGCCCTCTCTGTCGACGCCATCTTGAAGCCAGGGCTATGCCATAGAATGAGTAAATCATGTTGTTAAGCGAGGCAGCCCTCTCTGTGACGCCATCTTGAAGCCAGTGGGCTATGCCTAGAATGAGTAAATCATGTTGTTGAGACCGAGGCAGCCCTCTCCTCTGAGCCATCTTGAAGCCAGTGGGCTATGCCATAGAATGAGTAAATCATGTTGTTAAGCGAGGCAGCCCTCTCTGTGAGACCTTGAAGTAGTGGTTCCCGCCATCTTGAAGCCACCGGGGCTATGCCATAGAATGAGTAAATCATGTTGTTAAGCAGAGGCAGCCCTCTCTGTCACCGCCATCTTGAAGCCACCGGGCTAAATGCCATAGAATGAGTAAATCATGTTGGATGAGGCAGCCCCTCTGTAAACGCCATCTTAAGCCACCGGGGCTATGCCATAGAATGAGTAAATCATGTTGTTAACTAGCGAGGCAGCCCTCTCGGTCGCCGCCATCTTGAAGCCACCGGGCTATGCCATAGAATGAGTAAATCATGTTGTTAAGCGAGGCAGCCCTCTCTGTCGTCGCCATCTTGAAGCCACCGGGGCTATGCCATAGAATGAGTAAATCATGTTGTTAAGCGAGGCAGCCCTCTCTGTCGACGCCATCTTGAAGCCACCGGGGCTATGCCATAGAATGAGTAAATCATGTTGTTAAGCGAGGCAGCCCTCTCCGTCGTCGCCATCTTGAAGCCACCGGGGCTATGCCATAGAATGAGTAAATCATGTTGTTAAGCGAGGCAGCCCTCTCCGTCGTCGCCATCTTGAAGCCACCAGAATGCCAGTAGAATGAGTAGATCATGTTAAGCGAGGCAGCCCTCTCCGTCGTCACCATCTTGAAGCCACCGGGGCTATGCCATAGAATGAGTAGATCATGTTAAGCGAGGCAGCCCTCTCCGTCGTCACCATCTTGAAGCCACCGGGGCTATGCCATAGAATGAGTAAATCATGTTGTTAAGCGAGGCAGCCCTCTCCGTCGTCGCCATCTTGAAGCCACCGGGGCTATGCCATAGAATGAGTAAATCATGTTGTTAAGCGAGGCAGCCCTCTCCGTCGTCGCCATCTTGAAGCCACCGGGGCTATGCCATAGAATGAGTAAATCATGTTGTTAAGCGAGGCAGCCCTCTCCGTCGTCGCCATCTTGAAGCCACCGGGGCTATGCCATAGAATGAGTAAATCATGTTGTTAAGCGAGGCAGCCCTCTCTGTCGTCGCCATCTTGAAGCAACCGGGGCTATGCCATAGAATGAGTAAATCATGTTGTTAAGCGAGGCAGCCCTCTCTGTCGTCGCCATCTTGAAGCCACCGGGGCTATGCCATAGAATGAGTAAATCAAGGTGTTATCAGTGTTTTCTAAATAACAGTATTTACCTGTGAAGCAGCTGGAGGCTGTAAAATATCTAATATCATGATGTTCCCAGAACCACGGTGGACGACCAATCAACTGCAGAGACACACACACACACACACACACTACAAACGCACACACACACACATTACACACTACACACTACACACACACCAGACCGCAGAGCCTCTGCCAGTGTGCCGGAACATACCTGCCATTTTTCCCACAGCATCCGATCCAAGATGGCAGCCATCTAGTCACCTCAAAATCACGTGCCAACAGAACTGCCAAATAGACCCGCAATTACCTTGTATAGAAAACACGGGAGACAGACTCCTCCCGTCTTCTGAAGCTCTGATAATGACATGATCATATGATTACAGACCTGGTCGACATTAAAAGACTTCTGATATACAGTTTCCTTCCTGAACTAGCTGGGCATATATCCCTACTATTTCTGAGTGCTCCCACTCTTGATGTTCTCCCTCTACAAGCATCATAAACCATATATATATATATATATATAAATATACATCACGTCTTTGAAGTCTCTTCTGAGAGCCCCTGCATTATTGACGATATAGATCATAACCCGAGTTCATAACCCCCTGGAGACTTAGATATGTAATGTTATCCATAAAAATAAGAACCAGACCTACTTATTAGTAAGTTTCCTAACTTTTTACATCTCCCCACACAGACTAAGTAGCTAGAGGGTGTCGCCATGGAGACTGGCACGAGGGAGAGAGTGATGGGAGAGCAACAGTGAAGAGTCAGTACATATTGGGCCAGCCAGGAGGTTAGTATCAGTACCTATTGGACCGGCCAGGAGGTAAGACTCAGAACCTATTGGGCCAGCCAGGAGGTAAGACTCAGAACCTATTGGGCCAGCCAGGAGGTAAGACTCAGAACCTATTGGGCCAGCCAGGAGGTAAGACTCAGACTCAGCCAGGAGTAAGATCTATTGGGCCAGCCAGGAGGTTAGTGGGCCAGCCAGGAGGTCAATATCTATTGGGCCAGCCAGGAGGTAGGTCTCAGAATCTATTGGGCCAGCCAGGAGGTAAGTCAGTGAAGGCACTTTCATCCTGCCGTATTGGAGCCGAACAACAAGCTCCTCTCAGACATGGGGTTTTAATGCAGAAGAGGCCCATCTACCTACTGACTCATTTTATAGGGGGTCTAATACAGAAGAGGCCCATCTACCTACTGACTCATTTTATAGAGGGTCTAATATAGAAGAGGCCCATCTACCTACAGACTCATTTTATAGGGGTCTAATATAGAAGAGGCCCATCTACCTACTGACTCATTTTGTAGGGGTCTAATATAGAAGAGGCCCATCTACCTACAGACTCATTTTGTAGGGGGTCTAATACAGAAGAGGCCCATCTACCTACTGACTCATTTTATAGAGGGTCTAATATAGAAGAGGCCCATCTACCTACAGACTCATTTTATAGGGGTCTAATATAGAAGAGGCCCATCTACATACAGACTCATTTTGTAGGGGGTCTAATATAGAAGAGGCCCATCTACCTACAGACTCATTTTGTAGGGGTCTAATATAGAAGAGGCCCATCTACCTACTGACTCATTTTATAGGGGGTCTAATACAGAAGAGGCCCATCTATCCAGACTCATTTTATAGGGGGTCTAATACAGAAGAGGCCCATCTACCTACTGACTCATTTTATAGAGGGTCTAATACAGAAGAGGCCCATCTACCTACTGACTCATTTTATAGGGGGTCTAATACAGAAGAGGCCCATCTACCTACAGACTCATTTTATAGGGGGTTTAATATAGAAGAGGCCCATCTACCCAGACTCATTTTATAGAGGGTCTAATACAGAAGAGGCCTATCTACCCAGACTCATTTTATAGAGGGTCTAATATAGAAGAGGCCTATCTATCCAGACTCATTTTATAGAGGGTCTAATATAGAAGAGGCCTATCTATCCAGACTCATTTTATAGGGGGTCTAATATAGAAGAGGCCTATCTACCTACAGACTCATTTTTATAGGGGTCTAATATAGAAGAGGCCCATCTATAGAAGAGGCCTATCTACCTACAGACTCATTTTTATAGGGGGTCTAATATAGAAGAGGCCCATCTACCTACTGACTCATTTTATAGAGGGTCTAATATAGAAGAGGCCCATCTACCTACTGACTCATTTTATAGAGGGTCTAATATAGAAGAGGCCCATCTACCTACAGACTCATTTTATAGAGGGTCTAATATAGAAGAGGCCCATCTACCTACAGACTCATTTTATAGAGGGTTTAATATAGAAGAGGCCCATCTACCTACAGACTCATTTTTAAGGACTCTTTGCTCAGAATCTAAGGTTGGCCAATGATTATCACACACCGCTGTGATTCCATCAAAGCCCTTAATTCTACCCTCTACCTCATCCTACACCATGGCAGGTAGGATGTAGCCCAACTATGCAGAAAGCTCTGGGGCATGACAGTCAGTGCCTCGCCTTCCTATCCTTTCAGCTTAGCAGAGCTCCAAGCCACCAAACATATACGCCTTAGAATTGCTCTTATTGCCTGTGAATATGCACCGGTAGCACTGTGCAGTGGATCTCTGAATATGCCGAATTAGGCACTGTGCAGTGGATCTCTGAATATGCCGAATTAGGCACTGTGCAGTGGATCTCTGAATATGCCGAATTAGGCACTGTGCAGTGGATCTCTGAATATACAGAATTAGGCACTGTGCAGTGGATCTCTGAATATACAGAATTAGGCACTGTGCAGTGGATCTCTGAATATGCAGAATTAGGCACTGTGCAGTGGATCTCTAAATATACAGAATTAGGCACTGTGCAGTGGATCTCTGAATATGCCGAATTAGGCACTGTGCAGTGGATCTCTGAATATGGATCTCTGAATATACAGAATTAGGCACTGTGCAGTGGATCTCTGAATATACAGAATTAGGCACTGTGCAGTGGATCTCTGAATGCAGTGGATCTCTGAATTAGGCACTGTGCAGTGGATCTCTGAATATGCAGAATTAGGCACTGTGCAGTGGATCTCTGAATATACAGAATTAGGCACTGTGCAGTGGATCTCTGAATATACAGAATTAGGCACTGTGCAGTGGATCTCTGAATATACAGAATTAGGCACTGTGCAGTGGATCTCTGAATATACAGAATTAGGCACTGTGCAGTGGCACAGTGCAGTGCAGGATCTCTGAATATGCCGAATTAGGCACAGTGCAGTGGATCTCTGAATATACAGAATTAGGCACAGCATTATCTTAGATTCACAGCACGAACACGGCAAAGTTCTATGAAGTTCTCCTGAAGGATTCTACCACTTCCTCTTTCAAGACTGAGCTGGATTCAATGGTGTTATTATATTAACGTGGAAACTACCGGAAAATGAAGTCTTCACATTCTGTGAAAAAACGACACACGTTCACTACAGTGCAAGTGGAGCAGGACGAGTCACGAATGTTGTGAGACGACAACCACTAGTTTGGACCAGGAGTCTGAAGTGAGCTATAAAGGGACTAGGGTGTCATGGAGTTCAAATGTCATTTCATCTTTATCTGGGTCGGTCCTTCCGTTGGAACCAAACAGACCGGGTCGGTCCTTCCGTTGGAACCAAACAGACCGGGTCGGTCCTTCCGTTGGAACCAAACAGACCGGGTCGGTCCTTCCGTTGGAACCAAACAGACCGGGTCGGACCTTCCGTTGGAACCAAACAGACCGGGTCGGTCCTTCCGTTGGAACCAAACAGACCGGGACGGTCCTTCCGTTGGAACCAAACAGACCGGGTCGGTCCTTCCGTTGGAACCAAACAGACCGGGTCGGACCTTCCGTTGGAACCAAACAGACCGGGTCGGACCTTCCGTTGGAACCAAAAACAGACCGGGTCGGTCCTTCCGTTGGAACCAAACAGACCGGGTCGGTCCTTCCGTTGGAACCAAACAGACCGGGTCGGTCCTTCCGTTGGAACCAAACAGACCGGGTCGGTCCTTCCGTTGGAACCAAACAGACCGGGTCGGTCCTTCCGTTGGAACCAAACAGACCGGGTCGGTCCTTCCGTTGGAACCAAACAGACTGGGTCGGTCCTTCCGTTGGAACCAATTAGAAAGGAGTGTGAGTCTAGGCTCTGACAATAGGGAGGAAGAATCACACCTAGACTCATTCTCCTCCTCTATCGGAGGCCGCGATGAGGAAGCCATTCTCCTCCTCTATCGGAGGCCGCGATGAGGAAGCCATTCTCCTCCTCTATCTGAGGCAGCGATGAGGAAGCCATTCTCCTCCTCTATCGGAGGCAGCGATGAGGAAGCCATTCTCCTCTCGGATCGGAGAAGCCATTCTCCTCCTCTATCGGAGGCCGCGAGGAGGAAGCCATTCTCCTCCTCTATCGGAGGCCGCGATGAGGAAGCCATTCTTCTCCTCTATCTGAGGCAGCGATGAGGAAGCCATTCTCCTCCTCTATCGGAGGCCACGATGAGGAAGCCATTCTCCTCCTCTATCGGAGGCAGCGATGAGGAAGCCATTCTCCTCCTCTATCTGAGGCCGCGAGGAGGAAGCCATTCTCCTCCTCTATCGGAGGCCGCGATGAGGAAGCCATTCTCCTCCTCTATCGGAGGCCGCGATGAGGAAGCCATTCTCCTCCTCTATCGGAGGCAGCGAGGAGGAAGCCATTCTCCTCTATCGGAGGCCGCGAGGAGGAAGCCATTCTCCTCCTCTATCGGAGGCCGCGATGAGGAAGCCATTCTCCTCCTCTATCGGAAGCAGCGATGAGGAAGCCATTCTCCTCCTCTATCGGAAGCAGCGATGAGGAAGCCATTCTCCTCCTCTATCGGAGGCCGCGATGAGGAAGCCATTCTCCTCCTCTATCTGAGGCCGCGATGAGGAAGCCATTCTCCTCCTCTATCGGAGGCCGCGATGAGGAAGCCATTCTCCCCCTCTATCGGAGGCCGCGATGAGGAAGCCATTCTCCTCCTCTATCGGAGGCCGCGAGGAGGAAGCCATTCTCCTTCTCTATCGGAGGCCAGCGATGAGGAAGCCATTCTCCTCCTCTATCGGAGGCCACGATGAGGAAGCCATTCTCCTCCTCTATCGGAGGCCGCGATGAGGAAGCCATTCTCCTCCTCTATCGGAGGCCGCGATGAGGAAGCCATTCTCCTCCTCTATCGGAGGCCGCGATGAGGAAGCCATTCTCCTCCTCTATCGGAGGCCGCGATGAGGAAGCCATTCTCCTCCTCTATCGGAGGCCGCGATGAGGAAGCCATTCTCCTCCTCTATCGGAGGCAGCGATGAGGAAGCCATTCTCCTCCTCTATCGGAGGCAGCGATGAGGAAGCCATTCTCCCCTCTATCTGAGGCCGCGATGAGGAAGCCATTCTCCTCCTCTATCGGAGGCCACGATGAGGAAGCCATTCTCCTCCTCTATCGGACACGCGATGAGAAGCCATTCTCCTCCTCACGGAGGCAGCCAAATATTTACTCTACGGATTTCGATGAGGAAGCCATTCTCCTCCTCATCGGAGGCCACGATGAGGAAGCCATTCTCCTCCTCTATTGAACCATCAGAGTAATTCTCCCCTCTATCTGAAAGATGATGAAGCCATTCTCCCCCTCTATCTGGGTTTAGTATTTATGGAACCATTCTCCTCAGCCAAGATGAAAGAGGTTAACACACACAGACAACCTGATTTCAAAGCCATTCCAAATGATCATTTCAATTGAACCATCAGTTAATAGGGGATGTCAGTTACTGGAGTTTAGTATTTATGGACCTCAGCCAAGATGAAAGGGTTAACAGCAGACAACCTGCCTGCCAGCCCACTGTTTACCATTTCTGTTATAGATCCCCAGACTGGTTCTGATCCCCCCCCCAAGATGAAAGGGTTAACAGCAGACAACCTGCCTGCCAGCCCACTGTTTACCATTTCTGTTATAGATCCCCAGACTGGTTCCGCCCCCCACCCACCCCCCAAGATGAAAGAGGTTAACAGCAGACAACCTGCCTGCCAGCCCACTGTTTACCATTTCTGTTATAGATCCCCTGTCTGGTTCTGATCCCCCCCAGACTGGTCCCCCCTGACTGAACCTCTATTTGACAGTTAATGTGAGCTGTTTGGTGAAGTGACATGGTCAGGGGACCTGAAGTTGACTCTCATTGGTCAACCACACTGGGCATGGGGCTGATTTATTCAAATAGGAGTGTGGGGGGGGGGTACCCACCTCCCCATCCTCCCTCGCCCTACGGTATCCGTGGCAACACAAGGGGACAGGCAGGTGATCTGAATGACTTGGGTGAGATAGATTTGTTTCCGTGGTGAAGTGAAATGTATAGTTTATCCTTCAGGTGATCAACGGGCTCATCTTTCATGTTGGGACGGAACCAACACACCTGCCTGCACAGCTTGTCCCATATCTGCTCATGTATTAAACACTAGCCCTGCTAGCCCTGCTAGCGGGCACACACACACACACACACACTCCTATTCACAAGACATGAGGGGTTTTGCCACATAAAATCACAACAACGACGCTCCTTTCCCTTCTGAAGACAACGGGGAAATTAGCAGTTTGGCTGAAATGGAAAACTGTCAAATCTAAAATGGTTGATTTTTCCTCCAACCAGAGTTCACCTTGAGAGGTAACACTACGACACACAGACAGACAGTAACACTACGACACACAGACAGACAGTAACACTACGACACACAGACAGACAGTAACACTACGACACACACAGACAGACAGTAACACTACGACACACACAGACAGACAGTAACACTACGACACACACAGACAGACAGTAGCACTACTACACACAGACAGACAGTAACACTACGACACACAGACAGACACACAGTAACACTACGACACACAGACAGACAGTAACACTACGACACACACAGTAACACTACGACACACAGTAACACTACGACACACACAGACAGACAGTAACACTACGACACACAGACAGACAGACAGTAACACTACGACACACAGACAGAGACAGTAACACTACGACACACAGACAGACAGACAGTAACACTACGACACACAGACTGACAGTAACACTACGACACACACAGACAGACAGTAACACTACGACACACACAGACAGACAGTAACACTACGACACACACAGACAGACAGTAACACTACGACACACACAGACAGACAGTAACACTACGACACACAGACAGACAGTAACACTACGACACACAGACAGACAGTAACACTACGACACACAGACAGACAGTAACACTACGACACACAGACAGACAGTAACACTACGACACACACAGACAGACAGTAACACTACGACACACAGACAGACAGTAACACTACGACACACAGACAGACAGTAACACTACGACACACACAGACAGACAGTAACACTACGACACACACAGACAGACAGTAACACTATTGACACACAGACAGACAGTAACACTACGACACACAGACAGACAGTAACACTACGACACACACAGACAGACAGTAACACTACGACACACAGTAGCACTACGACACACAGACAGACAGTAACACTACGACACACAGTAACACTACGCCACACAGACAGTAACACTACGACACAGACAGACAGTAACAGTACCAGTATATATTGGGCCAGCCAGGAGTTAAGTCTCAGTATCTATTGGGCCAGCCTGGAGGTAAGTCTCAGTATCTATTGGGCCAGCCTGGAGGTAAGTCTCAGTATCTATTGGGCCAGCCAGGAGGTAAGAGTCAGTATATATTGGGCCAGCCAGGAGGTTAGTCTCAGAATCTATTGGGCCAGCCAGGAGGTAAGAGTCAGTATATATTGGGCCAGCCAGGAGGTTAGTACCAGTATCTATTGGGCCAGCCAGGAGGTAAGACTCAGTACCCATTGGGCCAGCCAGGAGGTAAGACTCAGTATCTATTGGGCCAGCCAGGAGGTTAGTACCAGTATCTATTGGGCCAGCCAGGAGTTAAGTCTCAGTATATATTGGGCCAGCCAGGAGGTAAGAGTCAGTATCTATTAGGCCAGCCAGGAGGTAAGAGTCAGTATCTATTGGGCCAGCCAGGAGGTTAGTCTCAGTATCTATTGGGCCAGCCAGGAGGTAAGTCTCAGTATCTATTGGGCCAGCCAGGAGGTAAGTCTCAGTATCTATTGGGCCAGCCAGGAGGTAAGTCTCAGTATCTATTGGGCCAGCCAGGAGGTAAGTCTCAGTATATATTGGGCCAGCCAGGAGGTTAGTCTCAGTATCTATTGGGCCAGCCAGGAGGTAAGAGTCAGTATATATTGGGCCAGCCAGGAGGTTAGTCTCAGAATCCATTGGGCCAGCCAGGAGGTAAGAGTCAGTATATATTGGGCCAGCCAGGAGGTTAGTACCAGTATCTATTGGGCCAGCCAGGAGGTAAGACTCAGTACCCATTGGGCCAGCCAGGAGGTAAGACTCAGTATCTATTGGGCCAGCCAGGAGGTTAGTACCAGTATCTATTGGGCCAGCCAGGAGGTAAGACTCAGTACCCATTGGGCCAGCCAGGAGGTAAGACTCAGTATCTATTGGGCCAGCCAGGAGGTTAGTACCAGTATATATTGGGCCAGCCAGGAGGTAAGTCTCAGCATCTATTGGGCAAGCCAGGAGTTAAGACTCAGTATCTATTGGGCCAACCAGGAGGTTAGTACCAGTATCTATTGGGCCAGCCAGGAGGTTAGTATCAGTATCTATTGGGCAAGCCAGGAGTTAAGTCTCAGTATCTACTGGGCCAGCCAGGAGGTTAGTACCAGTATCTATTGGGCAAGCCAGGAGTTAAGTCTCAGTATCTATTGGGCAAGCCAGGAGTTAAGTCTCAGTATCTACTGGGCCAGCCAGGAGGTTAGTACCAGTATCTATTGGGCCAGCCAGGAGTTAAGTCTCAGTATCTACTGGGCCAGCCAGGAGGTTAGTACCAGTATATATTGGGCCAGCCAGGAGGTTAGTCTCAGTATCTATTGGGCCAGCCTGGAGGTAAGTCTCAGTATCTATTGGGCAAGCCAGGAGTTAAGACTCAGTATCTATTGGGCCAGCCAGGAGGTTAGTACCAGTATCTATTGGGCCAGCCAGGAGGTTAGTACCAGTATCTATTGGGCCAGCCTGGAGGTAAGTCTCAGTATCTATTGGGCAAGCCAGGAGTTAAGACTCAGTATCTATTGGGCCAGCCAGGAGGTAAGTCTCAGTATCTATTGGGCCAACCAGGAGGTAGGTCTCCGTACCTATTGGGCCAGCCAGGAGGTTAGTACCAGTATCTATTGGAGCCAAACCTTGCCCTTGGATTTCACACAACAGACACCTCTGCACAGCCAAAGCAGCCAGTCTGTGCCTCCGAATGATTAAGGTAAATATTTGCATCTCGTTTCCATTCTAAACTCTCTACTGGGCAGAGAGTAGACACACACACACACACACACACACACACACACACACACACTTTGTTCTCTGGGCTGTTGATAGAAGTCGTTTGGTGTTTCATCAGCCGCCCGCCTGATTGTGGTTTGAGAATAAACACAACTAGCGAACGTCCTGAATAGCACCCTATCCCCTATGTAGTGCACTACTTTTGACCAGGGCCCTTAGGGCTCCCATAGGGCTCTGGTCAAAAGTAGTGCACTACATAGGGAACCCTATTCTATTTGGAATGTAGACACATTACCTCCCGTGGCGAGCACAGAGCTTCCTCTAGGCCTGCGGAGTTCAGAGTTAAATTGGCACACCCAGAGGACGGAGGGGAAACCTTCCACAGGTCAAGGTTCGCCCAAACCCAGGTAAAGTTACAGCTCTAAGCAGGCTGCCGTCAGTCAGCTGCCACCTGGTAGAGAGAGAGAGCCTAACCTGGGAGGGACCAGAACACCTCACCTGGCCCCAGAGACCTGAACAGGTTGGCTGCCTTGTCGGCTGCCACCTGGGAGAGAGACACCCCCACCCAGTCCACCCACCTGGCCCCAGAGACCTGAACAGGCTGGCTGCCTTGTCGGCTGCCACCTGGGAGAGAGACACCCCCACCCAGTCCACCCACCTGGCCCCAGAGACCTGAACAGGCTGGCTGCCTTGTCGGCTGCCACCTGCGAGAGAGACACCCCCACCCAGTCCACCCACCTGGCCCCAGAGACCTGAACAGGATGGCTGCCTTGTCGGCTGCCACCTGGGAGAGACACCCACCCAGTCCACCCACATGGCCCCAGAGACCTGAACAGGCTGGCTGCCTTGTCGGCTGCCACCTGGGAGAGACACCCACCCAGTCCACCCACCTGGCTCAGGACAATAGGCCGGAAGGCTGGGGTGAACTTTCCTTTGATGTGACCCACAGCATGACAGTTGGGAGTGTTTGAATATCCCGTCAACCAGGGCCCTCTAGGGGAGAGAACGACCCCCTCCTCCCCTCCCGACCCGACACACCTCCTCCCCCCCCACACCTCCTCCCCTCCCGACACCTCCTCCCCTCCCGACACCTCCTCCCCTCCCGACACCCCCTCCCGACACCTCCTCCCTCCCCTCCCGACACCTCCTCCCCTCCCGACACCTCCTCCCCTCCCGACACCCCCTCCCGACACCTCCTCCCCTCCCCTCCCGACACCTCCTCCCGACACCTCCTCCCCTCCCCTCCCGACACCTCCTCCCCTCCCGACACCTCCTCTCCTCCCCTCCCCTCCCGACACCTCCTCTCCTCCCCTCCCCCCGACACCTCCTCTCCTCCCCCCCCTCCCGACACCTCCTCTCCCCTCCCGACACCTCCTCCCCTCCCCTCCCCTCCCGACACCTCCTCCCCTCCCCTCCCGACACCTCCTCCCCTCCCCTCCCCTCCCGACACCTCCTCCCCTCCCGACACCTTCCATAGAAAGGGTAATATCCGCTGGTTATACCTCTTAGGGACGGCGTATTAATGTGCCCACCAAGCCATAAACAACACCCCACACACACAACTACACATACCAAACCGCTTTACACTGGGAACAGATTGCAGACCTCCTGCTCTGTTTGTGGCCAATAGTAATATCCCCTGAATATTTATGGTTTCTGCAGTTAAGTGTCCTAATTTAATTAATAATAATCAGAGTATTGGCTAGGGCTGCCTGCTTTCTCAGGAATTAAAAACACATTTAGGTCATCTAACCCACAAAGTCCCAGGCAAGCAGATTCAGTTCCCGACACAGTAACCCCATGCAAATCACATGCAAATCACATGCAAATCACATGCAAATGTGGAACTGCTCATTACTGTGAAAGTAACTTGTGAAGAATCCCGAGCCATAAACACAGAATGCATCCTGGTGGCTTTACAGTCTCCAATACAGCAAACATGACATGCAGCATTTCAGCCTGTTAAGAAGAAGCCCGGGAGCCCCAAACACACAGCTGATGTAACGGATGTGAAACGGCTAGCTTAGTTAGCGGTGGTGCGCGCTAAATAGCGTTTCAAATCGGTGACGTCACTTGCTCTGAGACCTTGAAGTAGTGGTTCCCCCTTGCTCTGAGACCTTGAAGTAGTGGTTCCCCCTTGCTCTGAGACCTTGAAGTAGTGGTTCCCCCTTGCTCTGAGACCTTGAAGTAGTGGTTCCCCCTTGCCTGAGACCTTGGTTCCCCCTGCTCTGAGACCTTGAAGTAGTGGTTTGCTCTGAGACCTTGAAGTAGTGGTTCCCCCTTGCTCTGAGACCTTGAAGTAGTGGTTCCCCCTTGCTCTGAGACCTTGAAGTAGTGGTTCCCCCTTGCTCTGAGACCTTGAAGTAGTGGTTCCCCCTTGCTCTGAGACCTTGAAGTAGTGGTTCCCCCTTGCTCTGAGAAGTAGTGGTTCCCCCTTGCTCTGAGACCTTGAAGTAGTGGTTCCCCCTTGCTCTGAGACCTTGAAGTAGTGGTTCCCCCTTGCTCTGAGACCTTGAAGTAGTGGTTCCCCCTTGCTCTGAGACCTTGAAGTAGTGGTTCCCCCTTGCTCTGCAAAGGGCCGCGGCTTTTGTAAACGTTATACTGTTACACTGACTTAATGTTTAAACCAAACCTCAGTACAAAAACACAGAGAAAGTACTGATTAGTGAACTTCAGTCGACTGGGGACGTCGTCGTTAACGAGAGGCGACAAACACAACATTTGAGGGACGGAGAGACTTTTAGAGAACGTGATTTAAAAAGAAGATTAACAGGAGTGACTGCTGGCCACTGATTAGGGGACCTGGGTAACAGCGGCGTGTCGGCCTCGCCAGGAAGGCAACCGTGTGTGTTCACCCCCATCAGTGTGCTGTCGACTAAACACAGACAGGCCATCAGCAAGCCTTGCATCACCCCTCACCCCCTCCCATCCCCCAATCATCTCTCAGTGTTCTGAAACCTGAAGGAAGGGGGAGGGGCAGACAGACAGACAGACACCATAGAGTCAGGGTAGTGTGGGTAGTCTGGTCATCCAGACAGACAGACAGACAGATGAGAAAGACTAAAAGAGGCTTGTCCTCAACACTTCAGGCCATGTGTCTCTCATCATAGACTGGCCAAACCATTTCTCAGAGACTCAGTTCACAAGACAAGCCAAATGAGGCCTTTTGGAAAAATAAGACAGGCTACGTGCCATGTCATTATGAAGCACTTGGGGAATGAGAATGTGTAGAGGACCGGGCAGCTGTGAGAAAAACCCATGGAGTTGTTTGTGTTGGGAGGTTAGAACAGAGCGCTGCTCAAGTGGAGGTAGAAGATGTGTTTCTATTCCTGGTGTTCCATCCTGCCGGCTTCTAGAACACCCTGTTCCCATCCTGTCGGCTTCTAGAACACCCTGTTTCCATCCTGCCGGCTTCTAGAACACCCTGTTCAAATCCTGCCGGCTTCTAGAACACCCCGTTCCCATCCTGCCGGCTTCTAGAACACCCCGTTCCCATCCTGTCGGCTTTTAGAACACCCCATTCCATCCTGTCGGCTTCTAGAACACCCTGTCCCCTCCTGCCGGCTTCTAGAACACCCTGTCCCCTCCTGCCGGCTTCTAGAACACCCTGTTCCCATCCTGCAGGCTTCTAGAAACCCTGTCCCCTCCTGCAGGCTTCTAGAACACCCTGTCCCCTCCTGCCGGCTTCTAGAACACCCTGTTCCCTCCTGCAGGCTTCTAGAACACCCTGTTCCCATCCTGCAGGCTTCTAGAACACCCTGTCCCCTCCTGCCGGCTTCTAGAACACCCTGTTCCCTCCTGCCGGCTTCTAGAACACCCTGTCCCCTCCTGCAGGCTTCTAGAACACCCTGTTCCCATCCTGCAGGCTTCTAGAACACCCTGTTCCCATCCTGCAGGCTTCTAGAACACCCTGTCCCCTCCTGCCGGCTTCTAGAACACCCTGTCCCCTCCTGCCGGCTTCTAGAACACCCTGTTCCCATCCTGCAGGCTTCTAGAACACTATGTTTCCTCCTGCAGGCTTTTAGAACACCCTGTTCCCTCCTGCAGGCTTCTAGAACACCCTGTCCCCTCCTGCAGGCTTCTAGAACACCCTGTTCCCATCCTGCAGGCTTCTAGAACACCCTGTTCCCATCCTGCAGGCTTCTAGAACACCCTGTTCCCATCCTGCAGGCTTCTAGAACACCCTGTCCCCTCCTGCCGGCTTCTAGAACACCCTGTTCCCATCCTGCAGGCTTCTAGAACACCCTGTTCCCATCCTGCAGGCTTCTAGAACACCCTGTTCCCATCCTGCAGGCTTCTAGAACACCCTGTCCCCATCCTGCAGGCTTCTAGAACACCCTGTCCCCTCCTGCCGGCTTCTAGAACACCCTGTTCCCATCCTGCAGGCTTCTAGAACACCCTGTTCCCATCCTGCAGGCTTCTAGAACACCCTGTTCCCATCCTGCAGGCTTCTAGAACACCCTGTCCCATCCCGGCTTCTAGAACACCCTGTTCCCATCCTGCAGGCTTCTAGAACACCCTGTTCCCATCCTGCAGGCTTCTAGAACACCCTGTTCCCATCCTGCAGGCTTCTAGAACACCCTGTTCCCATCCTGCAGGCTTCTAGAACACCCTGTTCCCATCCTGCAGGCTTCTAGAACACCCTGTTCCCTCAGAACCCATAGGACGGCGGCAGACTGGATCCCACCGTCAGCACTGTGACTGGACACAGAAATAGCTCACACACACACACACACGAGACTCTCCCTCTCCGCCAGAAGCATTTAGTGTAAACATTAGCAGTAACCAATGGGTTTTCGCTGTAATGTCTTGAGAAAAAGCAGAAGGAGGGTAAAACACAGTTCTGACAGAAGCAGCAGTGAGAGAGAGAACTAAAGAGCCATTCAATATGCATGGAGTTGAACGTTGTACCCGTTTATAACATGATATGATGGAGGTTACGGCTGACTTCCCTCTCTGGGTTAGTTCCCCCACAGGAG
Organism: Oncorhynchus nerka; assembly: GCF_034236695.1. Classification (NCBI taxonomy): domain Eukaryota; kingdom Metazoa; phylum Chordata; class Actinopteri; order Salmoniformes; family Salmonidae; genus Oncorhynchus; species Oncorhynchus nerka. The sequence continues at coordinate 69,661 of NW_027040358.1, forward strand.
CAATACGCTCCCTCGTCTTCGCCTCGGTTCTCGAGGCTGTTCCAGACCAAAATCAAGATTCTGCTCACACTGACGATTCACAGCCCAATAAAACTGATATTAAAATGCCGGCGACAGAACTGAATAATTTAAAAAAATTAAAAAGTGTTTTATGAGTAGGAGGTGAGAGTAAGTGTTTCCTGGTCTGTAACAGTTGGCATGTTGTTCCCAGAATCTGCTCTGAACGGTTAGTCAAAAACAAACTGGTCTGTAACAGTTGGCATGTTGTTACCAGAATCTGCTCTGAACTGTTAGTCAAAAACAACCTTTTCTGTAACAGTTGGCATGTTGTTCCCAGAATCTGCTCTGAACTGTTAGTCAAAAACAACATTTTCTGTAACAGTTGGCATGTTGTTCCCAGAATCTGCTCTGAACTGTTAGTCAAAAACAAACTGGTCTGTAACTGTTGGCATGTTGTTCCCAGAATCTGCTCTGAACTGTTAGTCAAAAACAAACTGGTCTGTAACAGTTGGCATGTTGTTCACCAGAATCTGATCTGAACTGTTAGTCAAAAACAAACTGTTCTGTAACAGTTGGCATGTTGTTCACCAGAATCTTATCTGAACTGTTAGTCAAAAACAAACTGTTCTGTAACAGTTGGCATGTTAAAATCTGCTCTGAACTGTTAGTCAAAAACAAACTGGTCTGTAACAGTTGGCATGTTGTTCACCAGAATCTTATCTGAACTGTTAGTCAAAAACAAACTGTTCTGTAACAGTTGGCATGTTGTTCCCAGAATCTGCTCTGAACTGTTAGTCAAAAACAAACTGGTCTGTAACAGTTGGCATGTTGTTCCCAGAATCTGCTCTGAACTGTTAGTCAAAAACAAACTGGTCTGTAACTGTTGGCATGTTGTTCCCAGAATCTGCTCTGAACTGTTAGTCAAAAACAAACTGTTCTGTAACCGTTGGTTGGCATGTTGTTCCCAGAATCTGCTCTGAACTGTTAGTCAAAAACAAACTGGTCTGTAACTGTTGGCATGTTGTTCCCAGAATCTGCTCTGAACTGTTAGTCAAAAACAAACTGGTCTGTAAGTGTTGGCATGTTGTTCCCAGAATCTGCTCTGAACTGTTAGTCAAAAACAAACTGGTCTGTAACTGTTGGCATGTTGTTCCCAGAATCTGCTCTGAACTGTTAGTCAAAAACAAACTGTTCTGTAACCGTTGGTTGGCATGTTGTTCCCAGAATCTGCTCTGAACTGTTAGTCAAAAACAAACTGGTCTGTAACTGTTGGCATGTTGTTCCCAGAATCTGCTCTGAACTGTTAGTCAAAAACAAACTGTTCTGTAACCGTTGTTGGCATGTTGTTCCCAGAATCTGCTCTGAACTGTTAGTCAAAAACAAACTGGTCTGTAACTGTTGGCATGTTGTTCCCAGAATCTGCTCTGAACTGTTAGTCAAAAACAAACTGGTCTGTAACCGTTGGTTGGCATGTTGTTCCCAGAATCTGCTCTGAACTGTTAGTCAAAAACAAACTGGTCTGTAAGTGTTGGCATGTTGTTCCCAGAATCTGCTCTTAACTGTTAGTCAAAAACAAACTGGTCTGTAACAGTTGGCATGTTGTTCCCAGAATCTGCTCTGAACTGTTAGTCAAAAACAAACTGTGGATAAACTACTGGGTCTCTTAACGTCTGAGTATTTCTTATGAACATTGTCCACAACATGTCCAACCACGACACACGCCTCGATTCCCCTCTCATAACAGAACACGCGGTTTTGTCAGCGAGAACACCACGTCTCACTGCTGGATGAGGAGGAAATTGCGAAAAAAGGCGAAGATATTTTGAAATGAGGACAAAAACATAAAAGACAAAAATCAAAACAAGAAAAAAAAAGTAGAGAGACAAGAGGCCTTTGGGTTCAGACAGACTCCTAGTAGGAGGGTTACAAAACAGACAGACTCCTAGTAGGAGGGTATCCTACCTCTATCTATAACACACCACACAGTAGGAGGGTATCCTACCTCTATCTATAACACACCACACAGTAGGAGGGTATCCTACCTCTATCTATAACACACCACACAGTAGGAGGGTATCCTACCTCTATCTATAACACACCACACAGTAGGAGGGTATCCTACCTCTATCTATAACACACCACACAGTAGGAGGGTATCCTACCTCTATCTATAACACACCACACAGTAGGAGGGTATCCTACCTCTATCTATAACACACCACACAGTAGGAGGGTATCCTACCTCTATCTATAACACACCACACAGTAGGAGGGTATCCTACCTCTATCTATAACAACACCACACAGTAGGAGGGTATCCTACCTCTATCTATAACACACCACACAGTAGGAGGGTATCCTACCTCTATCTATAACACACCACACAGTAGGAGGGTATCCTACCTCTATCTATAACACACCACACAGTAGGAGGGTATCCTACCTCTATCTATAACACACCACACAGTAGGAGGGTATCCTACCTCTATCTATAACACACCACACAGTAGGAGGGTATCCTACCTCTATCTATAACACACCACACAGTAGGAGGGTATCCTACCTCTATCTATAACACACCACACAGTAGGAGGGTATCCTACCTCTATCTATAACACACCACACAGAGGAGGTATCCTACCTCTATCTATAACACACCACACAGACTCATACACACACCCACACAGGAGGGTATCCTACCTCCACAGACACCACACAGACTCTACACACACCCCACACAGACTCATCTATACACACCCCACACAGTAGGAGGGTATCCTACCTCTATCTATAACACACCACAGACAGTAGGAGGGTATCCTACCTCTATCTATAACACACACACAGACTCTAGTAGGAGGGTATCCTACCTCTATCTATAACACACACACAGTAGGAGGGTATCCTACCTCTATCTATAACACACCACACAGACAGTAGGAGGGTATCCTACCTCTATCTATACACACCACACAGACTCATACACACACCCCACACAGACTCATACACACACCCTATCATACACACCCCACACAGACTCCTAGGAGGGTATCCTACACATCTATAACACACCACACAGACTCATACATCCACCTCATAACACCCCTCACAGAGTAGGACATCCATATCTATAACACTCACCCACACAGACACCTCACAGACTCATACACACACCCCACAGACTCTAGTACACACCTACAGACTCTATAACACCCCACAGACTCATACACACCCACACAGACTCATACACACACCTCATACAGACACCACAGACTCCACCTCTATCTATAACACCCCACACAGACTCTACACACACCTACCTCATCTATAACCACACAGACTCCTACACACACACCTCTACTATAACACACCTCACAGACTCACACACACATCACACCCCACACACTCCAGACTCACACACACCTACCACAGACTCATACACCCCACACAGACACCCCACAGACTCACACACACACCCCACAGACTCCACACACCCCACAGACTCACACACACTCACAGACTCATCACACCTCTATCTAGACACCACACACACACCACACAGGACTCATACACACATCTACAACACACCACACAGACTCCTCCTACCTCATCACACACCCCACACAGACTCACACACACCACACAGACTCAAGGGAGGGAACCACAGCGTCTCTTACACACCACACAGATTTCCCTAGTGGTCACCTACAGATCTATAACACACCACACAGACTCATACACACACCTCCACAGACAGGTAGGGGACTCTTATTGATAACATTTCCAGTGGTCACAGACTCATACACACAGAGACAACAGACATCCTCCGTCACTACTGCAACACCTCTGTTCAAATAAACCATAGGAGATAAGGCCAGTGTAATGAGATAAGGCCGGACTCATGAGATAAGGTGTAATGTTTATACACAATCTGATCCATAAGACTCATAAATGCCACCCTATTGCCTATTTAGTGCCCTACTTTTGACCGTAGGGCCACACCCACAGTTTATAACAATAATTAGTAAATAAAATGTACAAAACTGACTTTTAAACACACGATGGCCGTCTCGGTAAAACAGGAAACCGGTAACAGACTCAGTACACAGGTTTCCACAGACTCATACAAAGAAAAAACAGGGGGTGGAACTGAGTTTGATGAATCTGACATCTTAAGTTTCAGTGAAGCACACAGCGTTACTTTACGTCTCTGTGTGTCTCTGTCTCTGTCACACAGTGAAACCGGTCTCATTTACACACACCTCACAGACGTCACTTTACTGTGTCACACAGACATGTGTGTGTGTCACAGACTGACTCATACACACTGTGTGTGTGTGTGTGTGTGTGTGTGTGTACACACTCTGTGTGTGTGTGTGACTCACACACACCCCACACAGTGTGTGTGT
>NW_027040358.1:79069-156569 GCF_034236695.1 Oncorhynchus nerka
CAAAAAATGTCTCATTTCGTGGCCTTATTTTTAGGCGGAGTAAAGACTGTCGCTTTGCCTCTCTCTCTCTGTCCGACATACGTTTTGGGCGCATTTTGATGACCAAGTGGAAGGACAGACGGGAGTGAGGGACAGCTACAGGGATCTTCAGACGGCTACAGGGACCTTCAGACGGCTACAGGGACCTTCAGACGGCTACAGGCTACAGGAACCTTCAGACAGCTACAGGCTACAGGGACCTTCAGACGGCTACAGGGACCTTCAGACGGCTACAGGGACCTTCAGACGGCTACAGGGACCTTCAGACGGCTACAGGGACCTTCAGACGGCTACAGGGACCTTCAGACAGGGACCTTCGGCTACAGGGACCTTCAGACAGGGACCTTCAGACGGCTACAGGGACCTTCAGACGGCTACAGGGACCTTCAGACAGCTACAGGGACCTTCAGACAGCTACAGGGACCTTCAGACAGCTACAGGGACCTTCAGACAGCTACAGGGACCTTCAGACAGCTACACAACAAAACCCTTATTCTGATCCTACATGCCTCCCACAAAGGAACAAGGAGAGAGAGAGAGCGAGCGAGTAAATGGGAGATCGAGAGAGAGACAGAGAGACAGAGAGAGATAGAGAGACAGAGACAGACAGAGAGAGAGAGCGCGAGCGAGCAAATGGGAGATCGAGAGAGAGAGAGAGAGAGAGAGAAAGGAGAGAGTAAATGGGAGATCGAGAGAGAGAGAGAGAGAGAGAGGAGAGAGTAAATGGGAGATCGAGAGAGAGAGAGAGAGAGAGAGGAGAGAGTAAATGGGAGATCGAGAGAGAGAGAGAGAGAGAGAGAAAATGGGAGAGCGAGAGAAAGAGAGCGAGAGAAAGAGAAAATGGGTGGAGAGAGAGAAAATGGGAGAGAGAATGGGAGAGCGAGAGAAAGAGAAAGAGAGCGAGAGAAAGAGAAAATGGGTGGAGAGAGTTTGAGAGTCCCTGCGTGATCCCGTGCGTGTCTCCAGGTTAGCTGGTCGGTGGGTGGTGAGGCCCTGCTGTGCTGACGGAGGAGCAGTGGCAGCCTGATACGCCCCAACGGACTGACTGTTGATGATGCTTCAGTCCCTGTTCAGACAGCCACAGCAGGTATCCTCCCCAACATCAATCTAACCCAGTCAGTGTCCTCTCTCAAACCTCTCCCCCTAACATCAATCTAACCCAGTCAGTGTCCTCTCTCCAACCTCTCCCCCCAACATCAATCTAACCTAGTCAGTGTCCTCTCTCCAACCTCTCCTCCCCAACATCTATCTAACCCAGTCAGTGTCCTCTCTCCAACCTCTCCTCCCCAACATCAATCTAACCCAGTCAGTGTCCTCTCTCCAACCTCTCCCCCCCAACATCAATCTAACCCAGTCAGTGTCCTCTCTCCAACCTCTATCTAACCCAGTCAGTGTCCTCTCTCCAACCTCCTCCCCAACATCAATCTAACCCAGTCAGTGTCCTCTCTCCAACCTCTCCCCCTAACATCTATCTAACCCAGTCAGTGTCCTCTCTCCAACCTCTCTCCCTAACATCAATCTAACCCAGTCAGTGTCCTCTCTCCAACCTCTCTCCCCAACATCAATCTAACCCAGTCAGTGTCCTCTCTCCAACCTCTCTCCCCTAAACATCAATCTAACCCAGTCAGTGTCCTCTCTCCAAACTCTCCTCCCCAACATCAATCTAACCCAGTCAGTGTCCTCTCTCCAACCTCCCTCCCCAACATCTATCTAACCCAGTCAGTGTCCTCTCTCCAACCTCTCCCCCTAACATCATTCTAACCCAGTCAGTGTCCTCTCTCCAACCTCTCCTCCCCAACATTTATCTAACCCAGTCAGTGTCCTCTCTCCAACCTCTCCCCCTAACATCAATCTAACCCAGTCAGTGTCCTCTCTCCAACCTCTCTCCCCCTAACATCAATCTAACCCAGTCAGTGTCCTCTCTCCAACCTCTATCTAACCCAGTCAGTGTCCTCTCTCCAACCTCTCTCCCCAACATCTATCTAACCCAGTCAGTGTCCTCTCTCCAACCTCTCCCCCTAACATCAATCACTGTGTACTCCCCCCAAACCAAACCAGCAGCTACACACAGCAAGCATCAGGCCGCCATCTGATGGTGAAGGACCCGCATACTGACCTGGCCCGCGAGCCTGGTCCACACTGACCCCAGCCGAGCCTGGTCCACACTGACCCCAGCCGAGCCTGGTCCACACTGACCCCAGCCGAGCCTGGTCCACACTGACCCCAGCCGAGCCTGGTCCACACTGACCCCAGCCGAGCCTGGTCCACACTGACCCCAGCCGAGCCTGGCCCGATGGATGTTTACCACTCAAACACTCGGCCCCCCCTCAAACACTCGGCCCCCCCTCAAACACTCGGCCCCCCTCGTTAGAGAATCAACGGTGCTAATTTACTGATAAGGACGGACTGAAACCTGACACTACAGACTGGTGTGTGTGTGTTAGTAGGGTTGCAGAGTACGGTGAACTCCGCTCCACTGTCAGAGGGAACAAACATACTAAAAAAGGTCAGAACCCTGACTTCTTAATTCAGGCCAATTAAAAATCCCGGACCTCAACCTTAGATCAACGTTGTACAAACCTCAAGGTTTTACAGCACAGAGCAGCTGCCCGGTTCCCTACCAAGAACACTCTAGATACTGCTGACATTGCTCTCTCACACACACACACACACACACACACACACACACACACACACACACACAGTTAAAAGCACCAACTCCATCTATCTATTCATCCCATTTAAAATGCTCATCATTAATGAAAAGGGATGGAGCTCAAAGCAGAAATGAAAGGTGGCTGCTTTCATTGGTTCGTTCAAGGCGAGTGCCCTCACACTCCACACTGTGTAAAGGTGTTTCCATAGCTCCGCTAGTTCTGACTGGCTGAGAGAAAAGTGTGTGTGTGTGTGTGTGTGTGTGTGTGTGTCAGATAAAAGGATGCCAGACAGGGTGAGGATTAACAAGACAGTGGTAATATATAAATGTTTCAGAGGAGGCTGCAGTGTGTTTTACTGCCTAGTTGACTGTAGCTCTTCTATCCGTTACACAGCACATAAACACACAGAGTTGAGCGGCTGAAAAATTAAGATTTAAAAAAAATGTTTTGCGGCTTTGATTTCACACCAGATCAGCCTCACTTCACGGTACACCAGACCCTGGTTTCTTCCACAGAGCACGGTACACCAGACCCTGGTTTCTTCCTCACTTCACGGTACACCAGACCCTGGTTTCTTCCTCACTTCACGGTACACCAGACCCTGGTTTCTTCCTCACTTCACGGTACACCAGACCCTGGTTTCTTCCTCACTTCAGGGTACGCCAGACCCTGGTTTCTTCCACAGAGCACGGTACGCCAGACCCTGGTTTCTTCCTCACTTCACGGTACGCCAGACCCTGGTTTCTTCCACAGAGCACGGTACGCCAGACCCTGGTTTCTTCCTCACTTCAGGGTACGCCAGACCCTGGTTTCTTCCACAGAGCACGGTACACCAGATCCTGGTTTCTTCCTCACTTCAGGGTACGCCAGACCCTGGTTTCTTCCACAGAGCACGGTACACCAGACCCTGGTTTCTTCCTCACTTCAGGGTACGCCAGACCCTGGTTTCTTCCACAGAGCACGGTACACCAGATCCTGGTTTCTTCCTCACTTCAGGGTACGCCAGACCCTGGTTTCTTCCACAGAGCACGGTACACCAGATCCTGGTTTCTTCCTCACTTCAGGGTACGCCAGACCCTGGTTTCTTCCTCACTTCAGGGTACGCCAGACCCTGGTTTCTTCCACAGAGCACGGTGCACCAGACCCTGGTTTCTTCCACAGAGCACGGTACGCCAGACCCTGGTTTCTTCCACAGAGCACGGTACGCCAGACCCTGGTTTCTTCCTCACTTCATGGTACGCCAGACCCTGGTTTCTTCCACAGAGCACGGTACACCAGACCCTGGTTTCTTCCTCACTTCATGGTACGCCAGACCCTGGTTTCTTCCTCACTTCACGGTACGCCAGACCCTGGTTTCTTCCTCACTTCACACGCCAGACCCTGGTTTCTTCCTCACTTCACGGTACGCCAGACCCTGGTTTCTTCCTCACTTCACGGTACGCCAGACCCTGGTTTCTTCCTCACTTCACGGTACGCCAGACCCTGGTTTCTTCCACAGAGCACGGTACGCCAGACCCTGGTTTCTTCCTCACTTCACGGTACGCCAGACCCTGGTTTCTTCCACAGAGCACGGTACGCCAGACCCTGGTTTCTTCCTCACTTCATGGTACGCCAGACCCTGGTTTCTTCCACAGAGCACGGTACGCCAGACCCTGGTTTCTTCCTCACTTCATGGTACGCCAGACCCTGGTTTCTTCCACAGAGCACGGTACGCCAGACCCTGGTTTCTTCCTCACTTCACGGTACGCCAGACCCTGGTTTCTTCCTCACTTCACGGTACGCCAGACCCTGGTTTCTTCCACAGAGCACGGTACGCCAGACCCTGGTTTCTTCCACAGAGCACGGTACACCAGACCCTGGTTTCTTCCTCACTTCACGGTACGCCAGACCCTGGTTTCTTCCACAGAGCACGGTACGCCAGACCCTGGTTTCTTCCTCACTTCACGGTACGCCAGACCCTGGTTTCTTCCACAGAGCACGGTACACCAGACCCTGGTTTCTTCCACAGAGCACGGTACACCAGACCCTGGTTTCTTCCACAGAGCACGGTACACCAGACCCTGGTTTCTTCCTCACTTTACGCCAGACCCTGGTTTCTTCCTCACTTCACGGTACGCCAGACCCTGGTTTCTTCCTCACTTCACGGTACGCCAGACCCTGGTTTCTTCCTCACTTCACGGTACGCCAGACCCTGGTTTCTTCCTCACTTCACGGTACGCCAGACCCTGGTACGCCAGACCCTTCCTCACTTCACGGTACGCCAGACCCTGGTTTCTTCCTCACTTCACGGTACGCCAGACCCTGGTTTCTTCCTCACTTCACGGTACGCCAGACCCTGGTTTCTTCCACAGAGCACGGTACGCCAGACCCTGGTTTCTTCCACAGAGCACGGTACACCAGACCCTGGTTTCTTCCTCACTTCACGGTACGCCAGACCCTGGTTTCTTCCACAGAGCACGGTACGCCAGACCCTGGTTTCTTCCTCACTTCACGGTACGCCAGACCCTGGTTTCTTCCACAGAGCACGGTACACCAGACCCTGGTTTCTTCCACAGAGCACGGTACGCCAGACCCTGGTTTCTTCCTCACTTCAGGGTACGCCAGACCCTGGTTTCTTCCACAGAGCACGGTACACCAGATCCTGGTTTCTTCCTCACTTCAGGGTACGCCAGACCCTGGTTTCTTCCTCACTTCAGGGTACGCCAGACCCTGGTTTCTTCCACAGAGCACGGTGCACCAGACCCTGGTTTCTTCCACAGAGCACGGTACGCCAGACCCTGGTTTCTTCCACAGAGCACGGTACGCCAGACCCTGGTTTCTTCCTCACTTCATGGTACGCCAGACCCTGGTTTCTTCCACAGAGCACGGTACACCAGACCCTGGTTTCTTCCTCACTTCATGGTACGCCAGACCCTGGTTTCTTCCTCACTTCACGGTACGCCAGACCCTGGTTTCTTCCTCACTTCACGGTACGCCAGACCCTGGTTTCTTCCTCACTTCACGGTACGCCAGACCCTGGTTTCTTCCTCACTTCACGGTACGCCAGACCCTGGTTTCTTCCTCACTTCACGGTACGCCAGACCCTGGTTTCTTCCACAGAGCACGGTACGCCAGACCCTGGTTTCTTCCTCACTTCACGGTACGCCAGACCCTGGTTTCTTCCACAGAGCACGGTACGCCAGACCCTGGTTTCTTCCTCACTTCATGGTACGCCAGACCCTGGTTTCTTCCACAGAGCACGGTACGCCAGACCCTGGTTTCTTCCTCACTTCATGGTACGCCAGACCCTGGTTTCTTCCACAGAGCACGGTACGCCAGACCCTGGTTTCTTCCTCACTTCACGGTACGCCAGACCCTGGTTTCTTCCTCACTTCACGGTCGCCAGACCCTGGTTTCTTCCACGCCGCCAGACCCTGGTTTCTTCCACAGAGCACGGTACACCAGACCCTGGCACGTACACCAGACCCTGGTTTCTTCTCACTTCACGGTACGCCAGACCCTGGTTTCTTCTCACTTCACGGTACGCCAGACCCTGGTTTCTTCTCACTTCACGGTACGCCAGACCCTGGTTTCTTCCACAGAGCACGGTACACCAGACCCTGGTTTCTTCCACAGAGCACGGTACACCAGACCCTGGTTTCTTCCTCACTTCACGGTACGCCAGACCCTGGTTTCTTCCTCACTTCACGGTACGCCAGACCCTGGTTTCTTCCTCACTTCACGGTACGCCAGACCCTGGTTTCTTCCTCACTTCACGGTACGCCAGACCCTGGTTTCTTCCTCACTTCACGGTACGCCAGACCCTGGTTTCTTCCTCACTTCACGGTACGCCAGACCCTGGTTTCTTCCTCACTTTCGCCAGACCCTGGTTTCTTCCTCACTTCACGGTACGCCAGACCCTGGTTTCTTCCTCACTTCACGGTACGCCAGACCCTGGTTTCTTCCACAGAGCACGGTACGCCAGACCCTGGTTTCTTCCACAGAGCACGGTACACCAGACCCTGGTTTCTTCCTCACTTCACGGTACGCCAGACCCTGGTTTCTTCCACAGAGCACGGTACGCCAGACCCTGGTTTCTTCCTCACTTCACGGTACGCCAGACCCTGGTTTCTTCCACAGAGCACGGTACACCAGACCCTGGTTTCTTCCACAGAGCACGGTACGCCAGACCCTGGTTTCTTCCACAGAGCACGGTACACCAGATCCTGGTTTCTTCCTCACTTCAGGGTACGCCAGACCCTGGTTTCTTCCTCACTTCAGGGTACGCCAGACCCTGGTTTCTTCCACAGAGCACGGTACACCAGACCCTGGTTTCTTCCACAGAGCACGGTACGCCAGACCCTGGTTTCTTCCACAGAGCACGGTACGCCAGACCCTGGTTTCTTCCTCACTTCATGGTACGCCAGACCCTGGTTTTTTCCTCACTTCAGGGTACGCCAGACCCTGGTTTCTTCCTCACTTCATGGTACGCCAGACCCTGGTTTCTTCCTCACTTCATGGTACGCCAGACCCTGGTTTCTTCCTCACTTCATGGTACGCCAGACCCTGGTTTCTTCCACAGAGCACGGTACGCCAGACCCTGGTTTCTTCCACAGAGCACGGTACGCCAGACCCTGGTTTCTTCCACAGAGCACGGTACGCCAGACCCTGGTTTCTTCCACAGAGCACGGTACGCCAGACCCTGGTTTCTTCCACAGAGCACAGTACACCAGATCCTGGTTTCTTCCTCACTTCAGGGTACGCCAGACCCTGGTTTCTTCCACAGAGCACGGTACACCAGATCCTGGTTTCTTCCTCACTTCAGGGTACGCCAGACCCTGGTTTCTTCCTCACTTCAGGGTACGCCAGACCCTGGTTTCTTCCACAGAGCACGGTACACCAGACCCTGGTTTCTTCCACAGAGCACGGTACGCCAGACCCTGGTTTCTTCCACAGAGCACGGTACGCCAGACCCTGGTTTCTTCCTCACTTCATGGTACGCCAGACCCTGGTTTCTTCCACAGAGCACGGTACACCAGACCCTGGTTTCTTCCTCACTTCACGGTACGCCAGACCCTGGTTTCTTCCACAGAGCACGGTACGCCAGACCCTGGTTTCTTCCTCACTTCACGGTACGCCAGACCCTGGTTTCTTCCACAGAGCACGGTACACCAGACCCTGGTTTCTTCCACAGAGCACGGTACACCAGACCCTGGTTTCTTCCTCACTTCACGGTACGCCAGACCCTGGTTTCTTCCTCACTTCACGGTACGCCAGACCCTGGTTTCTTCCTCACTTCACGGTACGCCAGACCCTGGTTTCTTCCTCACTTCACGGTACGCCAGACCCTGGTTTCTTCCTCACTTCACGGTACACCAGACCCTGGTTTCTTCCTCACTTCACGGTACGCCAGACCCTGGTTTCTTCCTCACTTCACGGTACGCCAGACCCTGGTTTCTTCCTCACTTCACGGTACGCCAGACCCTGGTTTCTTCCACAGAGCACGGTACGCCAGACCCTGGTTTCTTCCACAGAGCACGGTACACCAGACCCTGGTTTCTTCCTCACTTCACGGTACGCCAGACCCTGGTTTCTTCCACAGAGCACGGTACGCCAGACCCTGGTTTCTTCCTCACTTCACGGTACGCCAGACCCTGGTTTCTTCCACAGAGCACGGTACACCAGACCCTGGTTTCTTCCACAGAGCACGGTACGCCAGACCCTGGTTTCTTCCACAGAGCACAGTACACCAGATCCTGGTTTCTTCCTCACTTCAGGGTACGCCAGACCCTGGTTTCTTCCACAGAGCACGGTACACCAGATCCTGGTTTCTTCCTCACTTCAGGGTACGCCAGACCCTGGTTTCTTCCTCACTTCAGGGTACGCCAGACCCTGGTTTCTTCCACAGAGCACGGTACACCAGACCCTGGTTTCTTCCACAGAGCACGGTACGCCAGACCCTGGTTTCTTCCACAGAGCACGGTACGCCAGACCCTGGTTTCTTCCTCACTTCATGGTACGCCAGACCCTGGTTTCTTCCTCACTTCAGGGTACGCCAGACCCTGGTTTCTTCCTCACTTCATGGTACGCCAGACCCTGGTTTCTTCCTCACTTCACGGTACGCCAGACCCTGGTTTCTTCCTCACTTCACGGTACGCCAGACCCTGGTTTCTTCCACAGAGCACGGTACGCCAGACCCTGGTTTCTTCCACAGAGCACGGTACACCAGACCCTGGTTTCTTCCTCACTTCACGGTACGCCAGACCCTGGTTTCTTCCACAGAGCACGGTACGCCAGACCCTGGTTTCTTCCTCACTTCACGGTACGCCAGACCCTGGTTTCTTCCACAGAGCACGGTACACCAGACCCTGGTTTCTTCCTCACTTCACGGTACGCCAGACCCTGGTTTCTTCCACAGAGCACGGTACGCCAGACCCTGGTTTCTTCCTCACTTCACGGTACGCCAGACCCTGGTTTCTTCCACAGAGCACGGTACACCAGACCCTGGTTTCTTCCACAGAGCACGGTACACCAGACCCTGGTTTCTTCCTCACTTCACGGTACGCCAGACCCTGGTTTCTTCCTCACTTCACGGTACGCCAGACCCTGGTTTCTTCCTCACTTCACGGTACGCCAGACCCTGGTTTCTTCCTCACTTCACGGTACGCCAGACCCTGGTTTCTTCCTCACTTCACGGTACGCCAGACCCTGGTTTCTTCCTCACTTCACGGTACGCCAGACCCTGGTTTCTTCCTCACTTCACGGTACGCCAGACCCTGGTTTCTTCCTCACTTCACGGTACGCCAGACCCTGGTTTCTTCCACAGAGCACGGTACGCCAGACCCTGGTTTCTTCCACAGAGCACGGTACACCAGACCCTGGTTTCTTCCTCACTTCACGGTACGCCAGACCCTGGTTTCTTCCACAGAGCACGGTACGCCAGACCCTGGTTTCTTCCTCACTTCACGGTACGCCAGACCCTGGTTTCTTCCACAGAGCACGGTACACCAGACCCTGGTTTCTTCCACAGAGCACGGTACGCCAGACCCTGGTTTCTTCCACAGAGCACAGTACACCAGATCCTGGTTTCTTCCTCACTTCAGGGTACGCCAGACCCTGGTTTCTTCCACAGAGCACGGTACACCAGATCCTGGTTTCTTCCTCACTTCAGGGTACGCCAGACCCTGGTTTCTTCCTCACTTCAGGGTACGCCAGACCCTGGTTTCTTCCACAGAGCACGGTACACCAGACCCTGGTTTCTTCCACAGAGCACGGTACGCCAGACCCTGGTTTCTTCCACAGAGCACGGTACGCCAGACCCTGGTTTCTTCCTCACTTCATGGTACGCCAGACCCTGGTTTCTTCCTCACTTCAGGGTACGCCAGACCCTGGTTTCTTCCTCACTTCATGGTACGCCAGACCCTGGTTTCTTCCTCACTTCACGGTACGCCAGACCCTGGTTTCTTCCTCACTTCACGGTACGCCAGACCCTGGTTTCTTCCACAGAGCACGGTACGCCAGACCCTGGTTTCTTCCACAGAGCACGGTACACCAGACCCTGGTTTCTTCCTCACTTCACGGTACGCCAGACCCTGGTTTCTTCCACAGAGCACGGTACGCCAGACCCTGGTTTCTTCCTCACTTCACGGTACGCCAGACCCTGGTTTCTTCCACAGAGCACGGTACACCAGACCCTGGTTTCTTCCACAGAGCACGGTACGCCAGACCCTGGTTTCTTCCACAGAGCACAGTACACCAGATCCTGGTTTCTTCCTCACTTCAGGGTACGCCAGACCCTGGTTTCTTCCACAGAGCACGGTACACCAGATCCTGGTTTCTTCCTCACTTCAGGGTACGCCAGACCCTGGTTTCTTCCTCACTTCAGGGTACGCCAGACCCTGGTTTCTTCCACAGAGCACGGTACACCAGACCCTGGTTTCTTCCACAGAGCACGGTACGCCAGACCCTGGTTTCTTCCACAGAGCACGGTACGCCAGACCCTGGTTTCTTCCTCACTTCATGGTACGCCAGACCCTGGTTTCTTCCACAGAGCACGGTACACCAGACCCTGGTTTCTTCCTCACTTCATGGTACGCCAGACCCTGGTTTCTTCCTCACTTCAGGGTACGCCAGACCCTGGTTTCTTCCTCACTTCATGGTACGCCAGACCCTGGTTTCTTCCTCACTTCATGGTACGCCAGACCCTGGTTTCTTCCTCACTTCATGGTACACCAGACCCTGGTTTCTTCCACAGAGCACGGTACGCCAGACCCTGGTTTCTTCCACAGAGCACGGTACGCCAGACCCTGGTTTCTTCCACAGAGCACGGTACGCCAGACCCTGGTTTCTTCCACAGAGCACGGTACGCCAGACCCTGGTTTCTTCCACAGAGCACAATACACCAGATCCTGGTTTCTTCCTCACTTCAGGGTACGCCAGACCCTGGTTTCTTCCACAGAGCACGGTACACCAGATCCTGGTTTCTTCCTCACTTCAGGGTACGCCAGACCCTGGTTTCTTCCTCACTTCAGGGTACGCCAGACCCTGGTTTCTTCCACAGAGCACGGTACACCAGACCCTGGTTTCTTCCACAGAGCACGGTACGCCAGACCCTGGTTTCTTCCACAGAGCACGGTACGCCAGACCCTGGTTTCTTCCTCACTTCATGGTACGCCAGACCCTGGTTTCTTCCACAGAGCACGGTACACCAGACCCTGGTTTCTTCCTCACTTCATGGTACGCCAGACCCTGGTTTCTTCCTCACTTCAGGGTACGCCAGACCCTGGTTTCTTCCTCACTTCATGGTACGCCAGACCCTGGTTTCTTCCTCACTTCATGGTACGCCAGACCCTGGTTTCTTCCTCACTTCATGGTACACCAGACCCTGGTTTCTTCCACAGAGCACGGTACGCCAGACCCTGGTTTCTTCCACAGAGCACGGTACGCCAGACCCTGGTTTCTTCCACAGAGCACGGTACGCCAGACCCTGGTTTCTTCCACAGAGCACGGTACGCCAGACCCTGGTTTCTTCCACAGAGCACGGTACGCCAGACCCTGGTTTCTTCCACAGAGCACGGTACGCCAGACCCTGGTTTCTTCCACAGAGCAAGGTAGGGCAAAGCACTGCGGTTCGTCCTCATGTAAAAATGACTGGATACAGATTATGGCCACTGCAGGAAAACACCAAGTGCTTCTCCCAGTAGGGAGGCCTGCTAGGACAGAGGGTGAGGATCCCCCATCTCAGTGCTTCCCCCAGTAGGGAGGCCTGCTAGGACAGAGGGTGAGGAGCCCATCTCAGTGCTTCCCCCAGTAGGGAGGCCTGCTAGGACAGAGGGTGAGGATCCCCCATCTCAGTGCTTCCCCCAGTAGGGAGGCCTGCTAGGACAGAGGGTGAGGATCCCATCTCAGTGCTTCTCCCAGTAGGGAGGCCTGCTAGGACAGAGGGTGAGGATCCCATCTCAGAGCTTCTCCCAGTAGGGAGGCCTGCTAGGACAGAGGGTGAGGATCCCATCTCAGTGCTTCTCCCAGTAGGGAGGCCTGCTAGGACAGAGGGTGAGGATCCCATCTCAGTGCTTCTCCCAGTAGGGAGGCCTGCTAGGACAGAGGGTGAGGAGCCCATCTCAGTGCTTCCCCCAGTAGGGAGGCCTGCTAGGACAGAGGGTGAGGATCCCATCTCAGTGCTTCTCCCAGTAGGGAGGCCTGCTAGGACAGAGGGTGAGGATCCCCAATCTCAGTGCTTCTCCCAGTTGGGAGGCCTGCTAGGATAGAGGGTGAGGATCCCCCATCTCAGTGCTTCCCCCAGTAGGGAGGCCTGCTAGGACAGAGGGTGAGGAGCCCATCTCAGTGTGAATGATGAAACATCCCAGCGTTGTGCCAACATCACTTCCACCTCCATCTGCCAGCTTCCATCCAGACAGATGAATCTCCCCTCTCTCCCTCACTCTCCCTCACTCCCTCTCGGGCCTGGTTTATATTAGCTACTATCTGCGTCCCAAATAGAGACCTATTCCCAATATAGTGCACTACTGCAGACCAGAGCCCTATGGACAATAGGGTGTAATTTGGGATGCTGTGTTGCGCTGCAGTTGGGCTGCCTGGCTAGCTGGTGAAGCAGAATGAACCAGACACACACACTCCCCGTAGCGTCATGGTTACTATCGCCGTGAAGCCTTTACCTCGGGGACCGCCTCTCTGACAATGATGGATGTGCTGACTATCATTAGTGATATTTCCTCTGAGAGGTGTGGCTGGGTGGGTGGGTGAGTGAGTGAGTGAGTGAGTGAGTGAGTGAGTGAGTGAGTGAGTGAGTGAGTGAGTGAGTGAGTGAGTGAGAGAAATAGAGATCCGGTTATCGGAGGGAAGAACGGATGGCAGAGAAAGAGGGATGGATGAATGGATGGATGGATGGATGGATGGATGGATGGATGGATGCACACGATTAGTTAAAACAAGCATTTCTCTCCTAGGCGGACACATTCTCGTCGACCACCAGCCTTTCTGGGAAAGTATTGACTAAATGTTTCTAGCTAAAAGGACAGGGGACATGGCTGCCCTCCTACTGAGTCATTGGCTAGCTAAAGGACAGGGGACGTGGTTGCTCTCCTACTGAGTCATTGGCTAGCTAAAGGACCAGGGACGTGGCTGCTCTCCTACTGAGTCATTGGCTAGCTAAAGGACAGGGGATGTGGTTGCTCTCCTACTGAGTCATTGGCTAGCTAAAGGACCAGGGACGTGACTGCTCTCCTACTGAGTCATTGGCTAGCTAAAGGACCAGGGACGTGGCTGCTCTCCTACTGAGTCATTGGCTAGCTAAAGGACAGGGGACATGGCTGCTCTCCTACTGAGTCATTGGCTAGCTAAAGGACCAGGGACATGGCTGCTCTCCTACTGAGTCATTGGCTAGCTAGGAGTACTCAGTGTGTTGACAGCAGTAACATGACTGACAGGAGTACTCAGTGTGTTGACAGCAGTAACATGGCTGGGCTGACAGGAGTACTCAGTGTGTTGACAGCAGTAACATGGCTGGGCTGACAGGAGTACTCAGTGTGTTGACAGCAGTAACATGGCTGGGCTGACAGGAGTACTCAGTGTGTTGACAGCAGTAACATGGCTGACAGGGGTACTCAGTGTGTTGACAGCAGTAACATGGTTGACAGGAGTACTCAGTGTGTTGACAGCAGTAACATTACTGGGCTGACAGGAGTACTCAGTGTGTTGACAGCAGTAACATGGCTGACAGGAGTACTCAGTGTGTTGACAGCAGTAACATGGCTGACAGGAGTACTCAGTGTGTTGACAGCAGTAACATGGCTGACAGGAGTACTCAGTGTGTTGACAGCATTAACATGGCTGACAGGAGTACTCAGTGTGTTGACAGCAGTAACATGGCTGGGCTGACAGGAGTACTCAGTGTGTTGACAGCAGTAACATGGCTGACAGGAGTACTCAGTGTGTTGACAGCAGTAACATGGCTGACAGGAGTACTCAGTGTGTTGACAGCAGTAACATGGCTGACAGGAGTACTCAGTGTGTTGACAGCATTAACATGGCTGACAGGAGTACTCAGTGTGTTGACAGCAGTAACATGGCTGGGCTGACAGGAGTACTCAGTGTGTTGACAGCAGTAACATGGCTGGGCTGACAGGAGTACTCAGTGTGTTGACAGCAGTAACATGGCCAACAGGAGTACTCAGTGTGTTGACAGCAGTAACATGACTGGGCTGACAGGAGTACTCAGTGTGTTGACAGCAGTAACATGACTGACAGGAGTACTCAGTGTGTTGACATCAGTAACATGACTGGACTGACAGGAGTACTCAGTGTGTTGACAGCAGTAACATGGCTGACAGGAGTACTCAGTGTGTTGACAGCAGTAACATGACTGACAGGAGTACTCAGTGTGTTGACAGCAGTAACATGGCTGACAGGAGTACTTAGTGTGTTGACAGCAGTAACATGGCCAACAGGAGTACTCAGTGTGTTGACAGCAGTAACATGACTGGGCTGACAGGAGTACTCAGTGTGTTGACAGCAGTAACATGACTGACAGGAGTACTCAGTGTGTTGACAGCAGTAACATGGCTGACAGGAGTACTCAGTGTGTTGACAGCAGTAACATGACTGGGCTGACAGGAGTACTCAGTGTGTTGACAGCAGTAACATTACTGGGCTGACAGGAGTACTCAGTGTGTTGACAGCAGTAACATGGCTGACAGGAGTACTCTGTGTTGACAGCAGTAACATGGTTGACAGGAGTACTCAGTGTGTTGACAGCAGTAACATGGCTGACAGGAGTACTCAGTGTGTTGACAGCAGTAACATGACTGACAGGAGTACTCAGTGTGTTGACAGCAGTAACATGACTGGGCTGACAGGAGTACTCAGTGTGTTGACAGCAGTAACATAACTGGGCTGACAGGAGTACTCAGTGTGTTGACAGGAGTAACATGACTGACAGGAGTACTCAGTGTGTTGACAGCAGTAACATGACTGACAGGAGTACTCAGTGTGTTGACAGCAGTAACATGGCTGACAGGAGCAGTAACTCAGTGTGTTGACAGCAGTAACATTACTGGGCTGACAGGAGTACTCAGTGTGTTGACAGCAGTAACATGACTGACAGGAGTACTCAGTGTGTTGACAGCAGTAACATGGCTGACAGGAGTACTCAGTGTGTTGACAGCAGTAACATGACTGGGCTGACAGGAGTACTCAGTGTGTTGACAGCAGTAACAGACTGGGCTGACAGGAGTACTCAGTGTGTTGACAGCAGTAACATGACTGACAGGAGTACTCAGTGTGTTGACACAGTAACATGGCTGACAGGAGTACTCAGTGTGTTGACAGCAGTAACATGACTGGGCTGACAGGAGTACTCAGTGTGTTGACAGCAGTAACATGACTGGGCTGACAGGAGTACTCAGTGTGTTGACAGCAGTAACATGGCTGACAGGAGTACTCAGTGTGTTGACAGCAGTAACATGACTGGGCTGACAGGAGTACTCAGTGTGTTGACAGCAGTAACATTACTGGGCTGACAGGAGTACTCAGTGTGTTGACAGCAGTAACATGGCTGACAGGAGTACTCAGTGTGTTGACAGCAGTAACATGGTTGACAGGGTACTCAGTGTGTTGACAGCAGTAACATGACTGACAGGAGTACTCAGTGTGTTGACAGCAGTAACATGACTGGGCTGACAGGAGTACTCAGTGTGTTGACAGCAGTAACATAACTGGGCTGACAGGAGTACTCAGTGTGTTGTGTTGACAGCAGTAACATGACTGACAGGAGTACTCAGTGTGTTGACAGTTGACAGCAGTAACATGGCTGGGCTGACAGGAGTACTCAGTGTGTTGACAGCAGTAACATGGCTGGGCTGACAGGAGTACTCAGTGTGTTGACAGCAGTAACATGGCTGACAGGAGTACTCAGTGTGTTGACAGCAGTAACATGGTTGACAGGAGTACTCAGTGTGTTGACAGCAGTAACATTACTGGGCTGACAGGAGTACTCAGTGTGTTGACAGCAGTAACATGGCTGACAGGAGTACTCAGTGTGTTGACAGCAGTAACATGGCTGACAGGAGTACTCAGTGTGTTGACAGCAGTAACATGGCTGACAGGAGTACTCAGTGTGTTGACAGCATTAACATGGCTGACAGGAGTACTCAGTGTGTTGACAGCAGTAACATGGCTGGGCTGACAGTACTCAGTGTGTTGACAGTAACAGTAACATGACTCAGTGTGTTGACAGCAGTAACATGGCTGACAGGAGTACTCAGTGTGTTGAGCAGTAACATGGCTGACAGGAGTACTCAGTGTGTTGACAGCATTAACATGGCTGACAGGAGTACTCAGTGTGTTGACAGCAGTAACATGGCTGGGCTGACAGGAGTACTCAGTGTGTTGACAGCAGTAACATGGCTGGGCTGACAGGAGTACTCAGTGTGTTGACAGCAGTAACATGGCCAACAGGAGTACTCAGTGTGTTGACAGCAGTAACATGACTGGGCTGACAGGAGTACTCAGTGTGTTGACAGCAGTAACATGACTGACAGGAGTACTCAGTGTGTTGACATCAGTAACATGACTGGACTGACAGGAGTACTCAGTGTGTTGACAGCAGTAACATGGCTGACAGGAGTACTCAGTGTGTTGACAGCAGTAACATGACTGACAGGAGTACTCAGTGTGTTGACAGCAGTAACATGGCTGACAGGAGTACTCAGTGTGTTGACAGCAGTAACATGGCTGACAGGAGTACTCAGTGTGTTGACAGCAGTAACATGACTGGGCTGACAGGAGTACTCAGTGTGTTGACAGCAGTAACATGACTGGGCTGACAGGAGTACTCAGTGTGTTGACAGCAGTAACATGACTGACAGGAGTACTCAGTGTGTTGACAGCAGTAACATGGCTGACAGGAGTACTCAGTGTGTTGACAGCAGTAACATGACTGGGCTGACAGGAGTACTCAGTGTGTTGACAGCAGTAACATTAACAGGAGTACTCAGTGGTTGACTGACAGGAGTACTCTGTGTTGACAGCAGTAACATGGTTGACAGGAGTACTCAGTGTGTTGACAGCAGTAACATGGCTGACAGGAGTACTCAGTGTGTTGACAGCAGTAACATGACTGACAGGAGTACTCAGTGTGTTGACAGCAGTAACATGACTGGGCTGACAGGAGTACTCAGTGTGTTGACAGCAGTAACATAACTGGGCTGACAGGAGTACTCAGTGTGTTGACAGGAGTAACATGACTGACAGGAGTACTCAGTGTGTTGACAGCAGTAACATGACTGACAGGAGTACTCAGTGTGTTGACAGCAGTAACATGGCTGACAGGAGTACTCAGTGTGTTGACAGCAGTAACATGGTTGACAGGAGTACTCAGTGTGTTGACAGCAGTAACATTACTGGGCTGACAGGAGTACTCAGTGTGTTGACAGCAGTAACATGACTGACAGGAGTACTCAGTGTGTTGACAGCAGTAACATGGCTGACAGGAGTACTCAGTGTGTTGACAGCAGTAACATGACTGGGCTGACAGGAGTACTCAGTGTGTTGACAGCAGTAACATGACTGGGCTGACAGGAGTACTCAGTGTGTTGACAGCAGTAACATGACTGACAGGAGTACTCAGTGTGTTGACAGCAGTAACATGGCTGACAGGAGTACTCAGTGTGTTGACAGCAGTAACATGACTGGGCTGACAGGAGTACTCAGTGTGTTGACAGCAGTAACATGACTGGGCTGACAGGAGTACTCAGTGTGTTGACAGCAGTAACATGACTGACAGGAGTACTCAGTGTGTTGACAGCAGTAACATGGCTGACAGGAGTACTCAGTGTGTTGACAGCAGTAACATGACTGGGCTGACAGGAGTACTCAGTGTGTTGACAGCAGTAACATTACTGGGCTGACAGGAGTACTCAGTGTGTTGACAGCAGTAACATGGCTGACAGGAGTACTCTGTGTTGACAGCAGTAACATGGTTGACAGGGGTACTCAGTGTGTTGACAGCAGTAACATGACTGACAGGAGTACTCAGTGTGTTGACAGCAGTAACATGACTGGGCTGACAGGAGTACTCAGTGTGTTGACAGCAGTAACATAACTGGGCTGACAGGAGTACTCAGTGTGTTGACAGCAGTAACATGACTGACAGGAGTACTCAGTGTGTTGACAGCAGTAACATGACTGACAGGAGTACTCAGTGTGTTGACAGCAGTAACATGGCTGACAGGAGTACTCAGTGTGTTGACAGCAGTAACATGGTTGACAGGAGTACTCAGTGTGTTGACAGCAGTAACATGACTGGGCTGGCAGGAGTACTCAGTGTGTTGACAGCAGTAACATGACTGACAGGAGTACTCAGTGTGTTGACAGCAGTAACATGGCTGACAGGAGTACTCAGTGTGTTGACAGCATGTAACATGTGTTGACAGCAGACTTGACAGGAGTACTCAGTGTGTTGACAGCAGTAACATGACTGGGCTGACAGGAGTACTCAGTGTGTTGACACAGTAACAGTAACATGCAGTAACTGACAGGAGTACTCAGTGTGTTGACAGCAGTAACATGGTTGACAGGAGTACTCAGTGTGTTGACAGCAGTAACATTACTGGGCTGACAGGAGTACTCAGTGTGTTGACAGCAGTAACATGGCTGACAGAAGTACTCAGTGTGTTGACAGCAGTAACATGGCTGACAGGCTGACAGGAGTACTCAGTGTGTTGACAGCAGTAACATGACTGACAGGAGTACTCAGTGTGTTGACAGCAGTAACATGACTGACAGGAGTACTCAGTGTGTTGACAGCAGTAACATGGCTGACAGGAGTACTCAGTGTGTTGACAGCAGTAACATGGCTGACAGGAGTACTCTGTGTGTTGACAGCAGTAACATGGCTGACAGGAGTACTCAGTGTGTTGACAGCAGTAACATGACTGGGCTGACAGGAGTACTCAGTGTGTTGACAGCAGTAACATGACTGGGCTGACAGGAGTACTCAGTGTGTTGACAGCAGTAACATGACTGACAGGAGTACTCAGTGTGTTGACAGCAGTAACATGACTGACAGGAGTACTCAGTGTGTTGACAGCAGTAACATGACTGACAGGAGTACTCAGTGTGTTACCATGCCAACACTTCACTAATGATACAGTATACTACTCGGTATGGTGATCCTGGTATGGTTAGTGAAATGTTGGTTCCGTGACAACACTACATGGGATATTAATGCAGTCACCATAGAGCCACATAAATAGACCACACTCAAGGACACTACCATGGAGAACACTAGGATGGAGGACACTTCAACATCAAACCTCCCTTACCACACACACAGCGACCAGACCTAACTCAGTTAACGCTTAATCAATATTGAGCCATGCATCTCCCTCAAACCAAAATACAATATTTATTTGGTTACCTTTTTCCAATATTCAGACAGTAATGGCCTGTTAATGGAAACACATTCAGCTTGGGACAGTGAGTGAATTAGGGAAAGGAGGAAAGTGGACTCGAGGGGTCCGTCTCCAACGCCATGCCCCGCCTGTCCGTCTCCAACGCCATGCCCCGCCGCCCCGCCTGTCCGTCTCCAACGCCATGCCCCCCCTGTCCGTCCCAACGCCATGCCCCGCCTGTCCGTCTCCAACGCCATGCCCCGCCTGTCCGTCTCCAACGCCATGCCCCGCCTGTCCGTCTCCAACGCCATGCCCCGCCCGTCCCAACGCCATCCTGTCCGTCCCAACGCCATGCCCCGCCTGTCCGTCCCAACGCCATGCCCCCCCTGTCCGTCCCAACGCCATGCCCCGCCTGTCCGTCTCCAACGCCATGCCCCGCCTGTCCGTCTCCAACGCCATGCCCCGCCTGTCCGTCTCCAACGCCATGCCCCGCCTGTCCGTCTCCAACGCCATGCCCCGCCTGTCCGTCTCCAACGCCATGCCCCGCCTGTCCGTCTCCAACGCCATGCCCCGCCTGTCCGTCCCCAACGCCATGCCCCGCCTGTCCGTCCCCAACGCCATGCCCCGCCTGTCCGTCCCCAACGCCATGCCCCGCCTGTCCGTCCCAAACGCCATGCCCCGCCTGTCCGTCCCAAACGCCATGCCCCGCCTATCCGTCCCAACGCCATGCCCCGCCTATCCGTCCCAACGCCATGCCCCGCCTATCCGTCCCAACGCCATGCCCCGCCTGTCCGTCCCAACGCCATGCCCCGCCTGTCCGTCCCCAACGCCATGCCCCGCCTGTCCGTCCCCAACGCCATGCCCCGCCTGTCCGTCTCCAACGCCATGCCCCGCCTATCCGTCTCCAACGCCATGCCCCGCCTATCCATCCCAACGCCATGCCCCGCCTATCCATCCCAACGCCTTGCCCCGCCTATCCATCCCAACGCCATGCCCCGCCTATCCATCCCAACGCCATGCCCCGCCTATCCATCCCAACGCCATGCCCCGCCTATCCATCCCAACGCCATGCCCCGCCTATCCATCCCAACGCCATGCCCCGCCTATCCATCCCAACGCCATGCCCCGCCTATCCATCCCAACGCCATGCCCCGCCTATCCATCCCAACGCCATGCCCCGTCCGTCTCCAACGCCATGCCCCGTCCGTCACCAACGCCATGCCCCGCCTATCCGTCCCAAATGTGTCCCACACAAAAACACATCTGAGCTAATTATTCCCCGTTTGTCACTGAGCACCAGAAAGGTCGGTGCCCTTCTCCTTTGCATCCAGTCGGCTCTTTCTGCTCCATCAAACAGGACAATATGGCGGATGCTAAATGGCCTGTCTGAGATCTTCAAATCGACTTTAAAAAAACACGTTTTTTCTTCCCGCGGTCATACTAAATAAAAGAAAAGCAAATGGCCCCCGATTGACAAATTCATTTGGTATTTATCAGAGCAGTCCCTGATGAAAAGGGGAATAGGCTTGTGTGGTATTTATCAGAGCAGTCCCTGATGAAAAGGGGAATAGGCTCGTGTGGTATTTATCAGAGCAGTCCCTGATGAAAAGGGGAATAGGCTCGTGTGGTATTTATCAGAGCAGTCCCTGATGAAAAGGGGAATAGGCTCGTGTGGAGCAGTCCCTGATGAAAAGGGGGAATAGGCTCGTGTGGTATTTATCAGAGCAGTCCCTGATGAAAAGGGGAATAGGCTTGTGTGGTATTTATCAGAGCAGTCCCTGATGAAAAGGGGAATAGGCTTGTGTGGTATTTATCAGAGCAGTCCCTGATGAAAAGGGGAATAGGCTCGTGTGGTATTTATCAGAGCAGTCCCTGATGAAAAGGGGGAATAGGCTCGTGTGGTATTTATCAGAGCAGTCCCTGATGAAAAGGGGAATAGGCTCGTGTGGTATTTATCAGAGCAGTCCCCGATGAAAAGGGGAATAGGCTCGTGTGGTATTTATCAGAGCAGTCCCTGATGAAAAGGGGGAATAGGCTCGTGTGGTATTTATCAGAGCAGTCCCCGATGAAAAGGGGAATAGGCTCGTGTGGTATTTATCAGAGCAGTCCCCGATGAAAAGGGGAATAGGCTCGTGTGTGTGTGTTACTATCCTTGTGGATTTACGGTACCCACAAGGATAGTAAACACACAAAAACAAGAAAGATTATCCCTCATGGGGACATTTCCCCACGAGGACAAAAAGGCCATTGTAAAGCTTTGGGGTTCGCTTTAGGGTCAGGAGTTATAGAAAATAGGAAAAACATTTTAGGTCCCCCCAAGGATAGTAAAAACGTGTGTGTGTGAGTCTAGCCAGGCAGTATTAATCTTAACGAGTACCCTTCTCTCGGGTCAACATCTTCACCCACTCATTAAAATGGATTAGTAAATAAACTACTCAAAGTCAGTGGGCCATCTTTTAGAAAGAAAAAAACTGATCTGGAAAGCAGCAGAGAGACAGAGAGAGAGAGAGAGAGAGAGAGAGAGAGAGAGAGAGAGAGAGAGAGAGAGAGAGAGAGACAGAGAGACAGACAGAGAGAGAGAGAGACAGAGAGACAGACAGAGAGAGAGAGAGACAGAGAGAGAGAGAGAGACAGAGAGACAGAGAGAGAGACAGAGAGAGAGAGAGACAGAGACAGAGAGAGACAGAGAGAGAGAGAGACAGAGAGAGAGACAGAGAGACAGAGTGAGAGAGACAGAGAGAAAGAGAGACATCACTCATTAACATGGATTAGTAAATAAACTACTCTAAATCAGTGGGCCATCTTTTAGAAAGAAAAAAACTGATCTGGAAAGGAGCAGAGAGAGAGAGAGAGAGAGAGAGAGACAGAGACATCACTCATTAACATGGATAAGTAAATAAACTACTCTAAGTCAGTGGGCCATCTTTTAGAAAGAAAAAAACTGATCTGGAAAGGAGCAGAGAGAGAGAGAGAGAGAGAGAGAGAGAGAGAGAGAGAGAGAGCCTTGAAAAGTCATTTTCCAATCTGGTCTCTCGTTCTCAGCTGCTCTTCCAAAACAAGTCCATTACCGTTGTCATTCTCCCCGCTCGTTGACAACGGCCTCGTCTCGTCCACAACTTTGTAATTACTGTCTCTCCTTTGTGCCACCAGAGTAAAACACTTTATGTTCCCTTTTCATTCACATTGAAGAATGATAAATAATAACTATACCCTTTCCTCCCAAGGCCGCCTGCTGTTGTGGAGTCCTGACAGCCCAGCGTGCATCCAAAATGGCCCCATTACCATTTCAGGGGCTCTGGGTCACAGTAATGCACAATAACAAGGAATACTATTCGTTGGCTGCACATTTTAAAAAATCACAATATTGTTTTGAAACATTAGTTTCAGGACTGATGCCTCTACTGAGCATTTTACTCAATGAATTGTCAGAAATCGGCACTGATAATGATGATGATTTCATCATAAGTCCATTAACAGTGTCTTTGGAAATACAAAAATCACATTTCTCAAAGTAGGCAAATATACTGCATGGTCAAAAGTTTGTGGTCTGGGGCTGTTTTTCATGGTTCAGGCTCGGGCCACTTAGTTCCAGCGAAGGGACATCTTAACACTACAGCATACCATGACATTCTAGATGATTCCGTGCTTCCAAACTGTGTGGCAACAGTTTGAGGAAGGGCCTTTCCTGTTCCAGCATGAAATTGTTTGTCGAGATCGGTGTGGAAGAACTTGACTGGCCTGCACAGAGCCCGGACCTCAACCCCATCGAACACCTTAGGGATGAATTGGAAAACCCGACTGCGAGCCAGGAGGCCTAAAATCGCCCAACCTTACTCACGTTCGTGTCTGAATGGAAGCAAGTCCCCGCAGCAATGTTCCGACATCTAGTGGAAAGCCTTCCCAGAAGAGTGGAGGCTGTTATAGCAGCAATGTTCCAACATCTAGTGGAAAGCCTTCCCAGAAGAGTGGAGGCTTTTATAGCAGCAATGTTCCGACATCTAGTGGAAAGCCTTCCCAGGAGAGAGGAGGCTGTTATAGCAGCAAAGGGGGGGACCAACTCCATATTAATGCCCCTGATTGTGGAGCGACATACTTTTGTCCATGCAGTGTAATTAGGAGGAAAACACCTGTCATTCTGATGTCTCCTGACTTTTCACTTGGCCGGCTAAGATTGCGAGAAGACCGCTGGATTTTAGCTAGTTAACATTAAGCCTTGCTAGCCATTTTTTGACAAAGTTTTCTAGCGAATAACAAAATTACCATCCGCTTTAAGTCAAGATTAAACGACATGATAAAATGGTAACGTTGTTTCCAAATAAATATTTGCCTACTTTGGCAATGTCATCGTACAAAACGACTGGGCTGACCACGACTTTTAGGCATCGGCTTGAGAACGTTCGTAACATAACGACTGGGCTGACCACGACTTTTAGGCATCGGCTTGAGAACGTTCGTAACATAACGACTGGGCTGACCACGACTTTTAGGCATCGGCTTGAGAACGTTCATAACATAACGACTGGGCTGACCACGACTTTTAGGCATCGGCTTGAGAACGTTCGTAACATAACGACTGGGCTGACCACGACTTTTAGGCATCGGCTTGAGAACGTTCTTAACATAACGACTGGGCTGACCACGACTTTTAGGCATCGGCTTGAGAACGTTCATAACATAACGACTGGGCTGACCACGACTTTTAGGCATCGGCTTGAGAACGTTCGTAACATAACGACTGGGCTGACCACGACTTTTAGGCATCGGCTTGAGAACGTTCGTAACATAACGACTGGGCTGACCACGACTTTTAGGCATCGGCTTGAGAACGTTCATAACATAACGACTGGGCTGACCACGACTTTTAGGCATCGGCTTGAGAACGTTCGTAACATAACGACTGGGCTGACCACGACTTTTAGGCATCGGCTTGAGAACGTTCGTAACATAACGACTGGGCTGACCACGACTTTTAGGCATCGGCTTGAGAACGTTCGTAACATAACGACTGGGCTGACCACGACTTTTAGGCATCGGCTTGAGAACGTTCGTAACATAACGACTGGGCTGACCACGACTTTTAGGCATCGGCTTGAGAACGTTCGTAACATAACGACTGGGCTGACCACGACTTTTAGGCATCGGCTTGAGAACGTTCATAACAGAACGACTGGGCTGACCACGACTTTTAGGCATCGGCTTGAGAACGTTCATAACATAACGACTGGGCTGACCACGACTTTTAGGCATCGGCTTGAGAACGTTCGTAACAAAATGGCGCGACGTCACAGGGTAGCCTAGTGGTTAGAGTGTAGAGGTGGCAGGTAGCCTAGTGGTTAGAGTGTAGAGGTGGCAGGGTAGCCTAGTGGTTAGAGTGTAGAGGTGGCAGGGTAGCCTAGTGGTTAGAGTGTAGAGGTGGCAGGGTAGCCTAGTGGTTAGAGTGTAAAGGTGGCAGGGTAGCCTAGTGGTTAGAGTGTAGAGGTGGCAGGTAGCCTAGTGGTTAGAGTGTAGAGGTGGCAGGGTAGCCTAGTGGTTAGAGCGTTGGACTAGTAACCGGAAGGTTGCAAGTTCAAACCCCCGAGCTGACAAGGTACAAATCTGTCGTTCTGCCCCTGAACAGGCAGTTAACCCCACTGTTCCTAGGCCGTCATTGTAAAATAAGAATTTGTTCTTAACTGACTTGCCTGGTTAAATAAAGGTTCAAATAAATAAAAAATAAACAGTGACGGAAATGCAACGAATGAATAAAGAGAAATTTGGGACTCGCCCCATTGGTGGTTTTGACAGACACTGTAGAAGTGACATTCATTTGACTTTTCTCAAATAGAAAACACCAAAAAAAAAAGTTATTTCTAACTGATATGAAATAAAAATGTTTACGGTTATTTGTTAATCCACTTCTTCTAAAACAGTGTCCTTGTTATCCAAAGCAAATGTCGCCTCATAACAAAATAGTGTTTCGTATACAAACCCTAACTAAACCCTTTACCCCTACCCAACATCTTCATGTGTCATCACCGTGGAATTAAATGATCCCCATGGTGTCATCCGATCCCACAACTCTCGAGGATATCTCAAACGCTACTTGTTGGTCTGTCTGATGGTGTGGTCGACCTCAGAGTATAACATGTCAGACACGCTGAGGTGTGACAGTGGAGCTGGAGGAGAGCGAGAGAGACGGAGCTCAACGTGTCCCTCATATCATGCATCAGCTGAGGTAATACCTAATACCAGGAGGGGTCGCTTGGCTGGTTCAATCCCATCTCCTATCCAATCCAATCCCCCCCTACAACCACACAACCAGGAAATAAATTAAATCTTGGCGACCCGTGGCTCAGCACAGCCCACGCCAGAGCTCCGGGATTATTAAGGGGAGGTCGAAGGTGACCGTGTCTGGCAGCTACACACACAGAAACTTTATCAATGGCCCCGGAGCCATAACTGCCTGGTCCTGATAGCAACCAGATTCAGCGTAACTGCCTGGTCCTGATAGCAACCAGATTCAGCATAACTGCCTGGTCCTGATAGCAACCAGATTCAGCATAACTGCCTGGTCCTGATAGCAACCAGATTCAGCATAACTGCCTGGTCCTGATAGCAACCAGATTCAGCACAGCCGGACACCCACACAGAGATACAGACATGACAAACACACGACACCCACACAGAGATACAGACATGACAAACACACACACACACACACACACCCACCCACACAGAGACACACACATGACAAACACACACACACACCCACGACACCCACACAGAGATACAGACATGACAAACACACGACACCCACACAGAGATACAGACATGACAAACACACGACACCCACACAGAGATACAGACATGACAAACACACACACACACACACACACACACACCCACCCACACAGAGACACACACATGACAAACACACACACACACCCACGACACCCACACAGAGATACAGACACACAAACACACACACCCACACAGAGATACAGACATGACAAACACACGACACCCACACAGAGATACAGACATGACAAACACACACACACACACACACACACACCCACCCACACAGAGATACAGACAAACACACACAAACACACACACAGAGATACAGACATGACAAACACACACACACACAGAGATACAGACATGACACACACACACCACACCCACACAGAGATACAGACATGACAAACACACACACAGAGATACAGACATGACAAACACACACACACAGAGATACAGACATGACAAACACACACACACAGAGATACAGACATGACAAACACACACACACAGAGATACAGACATGACAAACACACACACCCACACAGAGATACAGACATGACAAACACACACCCACACAGAGATACAGACATGACAAACACACCCACACAGAGATACAGACATGACAAACACACCCACACAGAGATACAGACAACACACACACACTCACACAGAGATACAGACATGACAAACACACACAACGCACACACATGAAAGCAGGCACACACACACACACTACAGTACCTATAGAAAGTCTTCAACCCCTTGAACTTCATCCACATTGTGTTGCATTACAAAGTGGGAATTGAAATACATGACATTTTTGGTCATTGATCAACACAAAATACTCCAGAACGTCAAAGTGTAAACAACTTGTTTTTCTTTTTTTACTAAATTGATTTTTTTTTTAAATCTATATCTAAAAAAAAATATATACAAGTTGCATCAGTATTCACCCTCTTTGTTTAGTCAAGCCGACATTTTTTCAGAAGACTGGTAGGTTTTAACCGTCCTCCCGAGTGGTTCCGTGGTCTAAGGCTCTGCATCACAGTGTTGCTGTGCCACTAGAAATTCTGGGTTTGAGTCCAGGCTCTGTTGCAGCCGACCGTGACCGGGAGACCCATGGGGCGGCACAGAACTGGCCCCGCTTCGACCGGGTTTGGGGAGGGTTCGGCCGGCAGGGATGTCCTTGACCCATCGCGCACTAGCGACTCCTGTGGCGGGCCGGGCGCAGTGCAAGCTGACATGGTCACCAGGTGTACGGTGTTTCCTCTGACACATTGGTGCGTCCGGGTTAAGTGGGCGTGAGAGTCAAGAAGCAGTGCGGCTTGGTTGGGTTGTGTTTCAGAGGACACATGGCTCTCGGCCTTCGCCTCTCCTGAGTCCGTAAGGGAGCTGCAGCTATGAGACAAGACTGTAACTACCAATTGGATACAACAAAATTGGGGAGAAAAAAATAAAGTCTTAACCAATCACATAAATTACAGTATATGGACATAATAGGGACTAAGAAACCTACAGCCCAGTCCTTTACAGAGAAACATTCAGCCCTATCCAGAGAAACCTTCAGCCCAGTCATTTACAGAGACACCTTCAGCTCCAGTCATTTACAGAGACACCTTCAGCTCCAGTCTTTTACAGAGACACCTTCAGCTCCAGTCATTTACAGAGACACCTTCAGCCCAGTCATTTACAGAGAAACCTTCAGCTCCAGTCATTTACAGAGACACCTTCAGCCCAGTCCTTTACAGAGACACCTCTAGCCCAGTCATTTACAGAGAAACCTTCAGCTCCAGTCATTTACAGAGACACCTTCAGCTCCAGTCATTTACAGAGACACCTTCAGCCCAGTCCTTCACAGAGACACCTTCAGCCCAGTCCTTTACAGAGACACCTTCAGCCCAGTCCTTTACAGAGACACCTCTAGCCCAGTCATTTACAGAGACACCTCAGCCCAGTCATTTACAGAGACACCTTCAGCCCAGTCTTTTACAGAGACACCTTCAGCCCAGTCTTTTACAGAGACACCTTCAGCCCAGTCTTTTACAGAGACACCTTCAGCCCAGTCCTTTACAGAGACGCCTTCAGCCCAGTCCTTTACAGAGACACCTTCAGCCCAGTCCTTTACAGAGACACCTTCAGCCCAGTCCTTTACAGAGACACCTTCAGCCCAGTCATTTACAGAGACACCTTCAGCCCAGTCCTTTACAGAGACACCTTCAGCCCAGTCCTTTACAGAGACACCTTCAGCCCAGTCCTTTACAGAGACACCTTCAGCCCAGTCCTTTACAGAGACACCTTCAGCCCAGTCCTTTACAGAGACACCTTCAGCCCAGTCCTTTACATAGACACCTCTAGCCCAGTCCTTTACAGAGAAACCTTCAGCCCAGTCCTTTACAGAGACACCTTCAGCCCAGTCCTTTACAGAGACACCTCCAGCCCAGTCCTTTACAGAGACACCTTCAGCCCAGTCCTTTACAGAGACACCTTCAGCCCAGTCCTTTACAGAGACACCTTCAGCCCAGTCCTTTACAGAGACAACTATATCTCCTCCAGTCAGGAAAATGATCCTTCGTTACATTGCTACATTCTCCTGTCCAGGCCAGTAAACACTACCAGCAGAATGAGAAGGAGGAGAATGGGGATGTTCAAGTGCAACGTACATAACACTCTACAGGCAGCCTTGCTACCTACCAGAGGTCAACACTGTGGAGAAAGTCACGTTTACTCTGGAGGGAGAGGAGATGGGAGGGGGAGAGTAAATGGGAGGGGGAGAGGAGGAGAGAAGAGGAGATGGGAGGGGAGAGGAGATGGGAGGAGGAGAGGAGATGGGAGGAGGAGAGGAGATGGGAGGAGGAGAGGAGATGGGAGGAGGAGGAGGAGAGGAGATGGGAGGAGGAGAGAGGAGATGGGAGGAGGGAGGAGAGGAGATGGGAGGAGGAGAGAGATGAGATGGGAGGAGGAGAGGAGATGGGAGGAGGAGAGGAGAGGAGATGGGAGGAGGAGAGGAGATGGGAGGAGGAGAGAGGAGAGGAGATGGGAGGAGGAGAGGAGATGGGAGGAGGAGAGGAGATGGGAGGAGGAGATAAGAGACGAGGTGAGAGCGGGAGACAACAGGAGGCCCTTCACTAGGAGGTCCTGATGAGCAGCCATTCCATTACGGGTCTAACTAGATTTACAACTTAATAGCAGGTTGACAGAGACAACGCAGGTAGCCACTCTGTTGGGTGCTGGATGGCATACCAAATTACACCCTATATAGTACACTACTTTTTAACCAGGGAACATAAGGTTCAGGTCAAAAAAATAGTGCACTATGTAGGGAATAGGGTTTCATTTGGGACGCCCTCCTGGTCTGGGGAGGAACGTAGGGTCAAGGAGACCAGACCACCCAGGGAAAGAAACAGGAATCCAGACAGCAGAGCACACAGAGTAGCCAGGGTCAACGAGCTGCTCATCAAACATGGACTCCCACAGAGAGAGAGAGACAGAGAGACAGAGAGAGAGAGAGAGAGACAGAGAGAGAGAGAGAGAGAGAGAGAGACAGAGAGAGAGAGACAGAGAGAGAGAGAGAGAGAGAGAGAGAGAGAGAGAGAGAGAGAGAGAGAGAGAGACAGAGAGAGAGAGAGAGAGAGAGAGAGAGAGAGAGAGAGAGACAGAGAGAGAGAGAGAGAGAGAGAGAGAGAGAGAGACAGAGAGAGAGAGAGAGAGAGAGAGAGAGAGAGAGAGAGAGAGAGAGAGACAGAGACAGAGAGAGAGAGAGAGAGAGAGAGAGAGAGAGAGAGAGACAGAGAGAGAGAGACAGAGAGAGAGACAGAGAGAGAGACAGAGAGAGAGAGACAGAGAGAGAGAGAGACAGAGAGAGAGAGACAGAGAGAGAGACAGAGAGACAGAGACAGAGAGAGAGAGACAGAGAGAGAGAGAGAGAGAGAGAGAGAGACAGAGAGAGACAGAGAGAGAGAGAGAGAGAGAGAGAGAGAGAGAGAGAGAGAGAGAGAGAGAGAGAGAGAGAGAGAGAGAGAGAGAGAGACAGAGAGAGAGAGAGAGAGAGAGAGAGAGAGAGAGAGAGAGAGAGAGAGAGAGAGAGAGAGAGAGAGAGAGAGAGAGAGAGAGAGAGAGAGAGAGAGAGAGAGAGAGACAGAGAGAGAGAGAGAGAGAGAGAGAGAGAGAGAGAGAGAGAGAGAGAGAGAGAGAGAGAGAGAGAGACAGAGAGAGAGAGAGAGAGAGAGAGAGAGAGAGAGAGAGAGAGAGAGAGAGAGAGAGAGAGAGACAGAGAGAGAGAGAGAGAGAGAGAGAGAGAGAGAGAGAGAGAGAGAGAGAGAGAGAGAGAGAGAGAGACAGAGAGAGAGAGACAGAGACAGAGAGAGAGACAGAGAGAGAGAGAGAGAGAGAGACAGAGAGAGAGAGGTGAAGATCACCATTTTCAGATAAGTTGACTTTGTCAGGTGACTGAGGAGCCTGGAGTCGGACACGGTCTAAGGAACAGCTGCGCTGCAGAATACCAAGTACACGCAGCGGTCACATGACCAGTCAGATCCAATTTCAGAGGCAAGAGACGGTCTGGTGGTGAAAGGTGGATATCTGGCCTGACCCACCAATCAACTCATCCTCAGTTCACCTCCCTCTCAAGGCAGGAAACTGAGGATTGATTAAATGGCTCCTTCTCTTCACGGCATGGCAGACAGACAGGCCTCCAGGCAGACAGGCCTCCAGGCAGACAGACAGACAGGCCTCCAGGCAGACAGACAGGCAGGCCTCCAGGCAGACAGGACAGGCAGACAGGCCTCCAGGCAGACAGACAGGCAGACAGACAGGCCTCCAGGCAGACAGACAGACAAACAGGCCTTTGTGGGCCCCTAATACTTCCTGTGCTGCGGGCCCCTAATACTTCCAGTGATGTGGGCCCCTAATACTTCCAGTGATGTGGGCCCCTAATACTTCCAGGGCTGTGGGCCCCTAATACTTCCAGTGCTGTGGGCCCCTAATACTTCCAGTGATGTGGGCCCCTAATACTTCCAGTGCTGTGGGCCCCTAATACTTCCAGTGATGTGGGCCCCTAATACTTCCAGTGCTGTGGGCCCCTAATACTTCCTGTGCTGTGGGCCCCTAATACTTCCAGTGCCGTGGGCCCCTAATACTTCCTGTGCCGTGGGCCCCTAATACTTCCAGTGATGTGGGCCCCTAATACTTCCTGTGCCGTGGGCCCCTAATACTTCCTGTGCCGTGGGCCCCTAATACTTCCTGTGCCGTGGGCCCCTAATACTTCCAGTGCCGTGGGCCCCTAATACTTCCAGTGCCGTGGGCCCCTAATACTTCCTGTGCCGTGGGCCCCTAATACTTCCAGTGATGTGGGCCAGTGATGTGGGCCCCTAATACTTCCTGTGCTGTGGGCCCCTAATACTTCCTGTGCTGTGGGCCCCTAATACTTCCTGTGCTGTGGGCCCCTAATACTTCCTGTGCTGTGGGTCCCTAATACTTCCAGTGCTGTGGGTCCCTAATACTTCCAGTGCTGTGGGTCCCTAATACTTCCAGTGCCGTGGGCCCCTAATACTTCCAGTGCTGTGGGTCCCTAATACTTCCAGTGCAGTGGGTCCCTAATACTTCCAGTGCCGTGTGCCCCTAATACTTCTTGTGGTCCCTAATACTTCCAGTGCTGTGGGTCCCTAATACTTCCAGTGCTGTGGGCCTCTTCGCTCTTTTCTGGTGTAAAGATCTGGGTTGGGTATATGTTTGTGGCTAGAGAAAAGTCTGGGATACAGTCTGGGATACAGGGCTGGGGTTCAATAGGGCCGAGCGGAGCTGGGCTGAACTAGGCAAATCCAGGCCACAGCTGTGCGGCTCGCCCTCTCCAACCCGGGCTAATGGCTCTCTCTCTGTGTGATTCCAACGTCTGCTTCATCATTTCACCCCCCTGACAAAATGCATTCGATGTAGCATTCATGACCAGAGTAAGTTTTACGGCTGTCGTTAAACAGAGTCTTTCATGTTGTCCGAGGACAACCTGTGGGGAGGCTGTGATTTGTAACCGTAGCGACCGACAGAGACTTTAACTGAACCTACCCAGCAGGACCGAGTGGCTGGCTGAGAGCACGTGGCTGAACAGAGGAATATGGTGTTTTAGTCTGTAGCAGCACACTGCTCTGAGTTTCATTAAACTAAAAAGATTTAACCCTTTATTTGTCTGTGAGCCGCTCAGCTCACTGACAGAACACAGATGTGGATTTATTTTTTAAAAACACTGTCCAGCTCTCATATTACAAGGTAGGTTTAAAACACTGTCCAGCTCTCATATTACAAGGTAGGTTTAAAAACACTGTCCAGCTCTCATATTACAAGGTAGGTTTAAAAACACTCTCCAGCTCTCATATTACAAGGTAGGTTTAAAAACACTGTCCAGCTCTCATATTACAAGGTAGGTTAAAAAACACTCTCCAGCTCTCATATTACAAGGTAGGTTTAAAAACACTGTCCAGCTCTCATATTACAAGGTAGGTTTAAAAACACTCTCCAGCTCTCATATTACAAGGTAGGTTTAAAAACACTCTCCAGCTCTCATATTACAAGGTAGGTTTAAAAACACTCTCCAGCTCTCATATTACAAGGTAGGTTAAAAAACAAAAGGGCTGTGTGGGAGGGGCCACAGCTCTGCAGGTTGTGTGTAGTACAGAAGGGCTGTGTGGGAGGGGCACAGCTCTACAGGTTGTGTGTAGTACAGAAGGGCTGTGTGGGAGGGGCCACAGCTCCACAGGTTGTGTGTAGTACAGAAGGGCTGTGTGGGAGGGGCCACAGCTCCACAGGTTGTGTGTAGTACAGAAGGCTGTGTGGGAGGGGCCACAGCTCTGCAGGTTGTGTGTAGTACAGAAGGCTGTGTGGGAGGGGCCACAGCTCTGCAGGTTGTGTGTAGTACAGAAGGGCTGTGTGGGAGGGGCCACAGCTCCACAGGTTGTGTGGAGTACAGAAGGGCTGGTGGGAGGGGCCACAGCTCCACAGGTTGTGTGGAGTACAGAAGGGCTGGTGGGAGGGGCCACAGCTCTGCAGGTTGTGTGGAGTACAGAAGGGCTGGTGGGAGGGGCCACAGCTCTGCAGGTTGTGTGGAGTACAGAAGGGCTGTGTGGGAGGGGCCACAGCTCCACAGGTTGTGTGTAGTACAGAAGGGCTGTGTGGGAGGGGCCACAGCTCTGCAGGTTGTGTGTAGTACAGAAGGGCTGTGTGGGAGGGGCCACAGCTCTGCAGGTTGTGTGAGTACAGAAGGGCTGTGTGGGAGGGGCCACAGCTCTGCAGGTTGTGTGGAGTACAGAAGGCTGTGTGGGAGGGGCCACAGCTCCACAGGTTGTGTGTAGTACAGAAGGGCTGTGTGGGAGGGGCCACAGCTCCACAGGTTGTGTGTAGTACAGAAGGGCTGTGTGGGAGGGGCCACAGCTCCACAGGTTGTGTGTAGTACAGAAGGCTGTGTGGGAGGGGCCACAGCTCCACAGGTTGTGTGTAGTACAGAAGGCTGTGTGGGAGGGGCCACAGCTCCACAGGTTGTGTGTAGTACAGAAGGGCTGGTGGGAGGGGCCACAGCTCCACAGGTTGTGTGTAGTACAGAAGGGCTGTGTGGGAGGGGCCACAGCTCCACAGGTTGTGTGTAGTACAGAAGGGCTGTGTGGGAGGGGCCACAGCTCCACAGGTTGTGTGTAGTACAGAAGGCTGTGTGGGAGGGGCCACAGCTCTGCAGGTTGTGTGTAGTAGAGAAGGGCTGTGGGAGGGGCCACAGCTCTGCAGGTTGTGTGTAGTAGAGAAGGGCTGTGGGAGGGGCCACAGCTCTGCAGGTTGTGTGTAGTACAGAAGGGCTGTGGGAGGGGCCACAGCTCTGCAGGTTGTGTGTAGTACAGAAGGGCTGTGTGGGAGGGGCCACAGCTCCACAGGTTGTGTGGAGTACAGAAGGGCAGTGTGGGAGGGGCCACACCTGTCAGGTTGTGTGTAGTAGAGAAGGGCTGTGGGAGGGGCCACAGCTCTGCAGGTTGTGTGTAGTAGAGAAGGGCTGTGGGGGGGCCCAGCTTTCATTTGTGGGAGGGGCCACAGCTCTTCTAGTACAGAAGGGCTGTGTGGGAGGGGCCCATCTCCTCTCAGCCTCTACAGAAGGGCAGTGTGGGAGGGGCCACAGCTCCAGGTTCTCCTCTCAGCCTGTCCACAGCTCCACCTCCATCTCCTGGGAGGGGCCTCAGCTCCTCAGGTTGTGTGTAGTACTCCATCTCCTCTCAGCTCCTCCAGGCCTCTCCTCAGAAGGGCTGTTGGAGAAGGGCACCTCCATCTTTCGTCCAAAAATGAGTCTTTCGTATTAAAAAAGGAAGGTTGAGGATGTAGTACTTCCTGTTTCTGGTGGCGATAGTAAACATGCCCTGGTCCTCCAGGTCCATCTCAGACTCTCCTCCCTCTCCTCCCTCGTTCCCTCCATCTCCTCCGCCCCTCTCCTCAGGACCATTCCCTCCATCTTCAGCAGCCACTTCAGTTCTGGCTCGGGCATCTCTCCATCTCCTCTCTCCATCTCCTCTCAGCCTCTCCTCCGCTCGTTCCCTCCATCTCCTCTCCCCCTCTCCTCCGCTCGTTCCCTCCATCTCCTCTCAGCCTCTCCACTGCTCGTTCCTCCATCTCCTCCATCTCCTCTCAGCCTCTCCTCCGCTCGTTCCCTCCATCTCCTCTCAGCCTCTCCTCCGCTCGTTCCCTCCATCTCCTCTCAGCCTCTCCTCCGCTCGTTCCCTCCATCTCCTCTCAGCCTCTCCTCCGCTCGTTCCCTCCATCTCCTCTCAGCCTCTCCTCCGCTCGTTCCCTCCATCTCCTCTCAGCCTCTCCTCCGCTCGTTCCCTCCATCTCCTCTCAGCCTCTCCTCCGCTCGTTCCCTCCATCTCCTCTCAGCCTCTCCTCCGCTCGTTCCCTCCATCTCCTCTCAGCCTCTCCTCCGCTCGTTCCCTCCATCTCCTCTCAGCCTCTCCTCCGCTCGTTCCCTCCATCTCCTCTCAGCCTCTCCTCCGCTCGTTCCCTCCATCTCCTCTCAGCCTCTCCTCCCGCTCGTTCCCTCCATCTCCTCTCAGCCTCTCCTCCGCTCGTTCCCTCCATCTCCTCTCAGCCTCTCCTCCGCTCGTTCCCTCCATCTCCTCTCAGCCTCTCCTCCGCTCGTTCCTCCATCTCCTCTCAGCCTCTCCTCCGCTCGTTCCCTCCATCTCCTCTCAGCCTCTCCTCCGCTCGTTCCCTCCATCTCCTCTCAGCCTCTCCTCCGCTCGTTCCCTCCATCTCCTCTCAGCCTCTCCTCCGCTCGTTCCCTCCATCTCCTCTCAGCCTCTCCTCCGCTCGTTCCCTCCATCTCCTCTCAGCCTCTCCTCCGCTCGTTCCCTCCATCTCCTCTCAGCCTCTCCTCCGCTCGTTCCCTCCATCTCTGAATCTCCGCCCTCCTGAACTGTGTGAAAAAACGACTCCGTCCAGACAGAGTAAGGCTGGTGGATACCGTGATGTACACACCAACTAACAGTCTGGTTATACCAGGAACTGTGGCATCAGATGGAGCGTAGTGTGTGTGTGGAGTTAGACACATCGGCGGCCGTACACTGCACACACACAGCATACTCTGCTGTACCCAGCACCACTAGGAGGCTGAGACGGATTCCTATTGGCTGTTGGAGACACGGCGCGTAATGTTGCGTAGCCCCGCCTTTCAGCCACTCACAGCGCATCCCTAAAGCTTCTGTTTTATGAATGAGCGTGAGAAAGCATCGTACACACACACACACACACACTAAAATACTATCCGCTCATAATACACACCCTGCTCACTCAAACTGCCTATTGGAATAAGTCATTAAATGGGGAACTCAGTATCGTCTCAGTCAAATGTCTCACACATCAAGATGCTGGGCAGCGTGACATGGAAATAGACCAACGCAAAACTAAACTCTAATCTATTCCAACTCCAACTGTATTCATGTGAATCATCATAATAATCTGGTTTAATTCAGAACGGCGGTTGGGTTTATTAAGATTTAAAAATGCAACAGTCGACACATCTGTTACCAACAGCTCTAGACTGAGATTCACAACACAGGGTTTGTTTTAAAAACACACATCCTTAAAACTGCTGTGGACCAGCACATATTTAACTGTTAATGCTTTACTGGGAAGCCCTGTGTAAATGCACTACTTCTGACCAGGGCCCTTAGGGCTTTACCCATAGGGCTCTGGTCTAAAGAAGTGCACTAACTAGGGAATAGGGTGCTATTTGGGATGCAGCCGTAGTCTAACCAGTATGTAAATCATATCTGCTTTGTGTCCGTGTGCGAGTCGTTACATTGAGAGAGAGAGAGAGAGAGAGAGAGAGAGAGAAAACGCCACGAGAGTAAAGCCCAGTCTCTTTCTATGAAGTCCATCCTGCCTGGCTGGCAGACAGCTGTAGGAGCCAGGCTCAGTCTGTATCTATACTGGGTAAACAGTGCCCTCTATGGGTAGGAGCCAGGCCCAGTCTGTATCTATACTGGGTAAACAGTGCCCTCTATGGGTAGGAGCCAGGCCCAGTCTGTATCTATACTGGGTAAACAGTGCCCTCTATGGGTAGGATCCAGGCCCAGTCTGTATCTATACTGGGTAAACAGTGCCCTCTATGGGTAGGAGCCAGGCCCAGTCTGTATCTATACTGGGTAAACAGTGCCCTCTATGGGTAGGAGACAGGCCCAGTCTGTATCTATACTGGGTAAACAGTGCCCTCTATGGGTAGGAGCCAGGCCCAGTCTGTATCTATACTGGGTAAACAGTGCCCTCTATGGGTAGGAGCCAGGCCCAGTCTGTATCTATACTGGGTAAACAGTGCCCTCTATGGGTAGGAGAGCCAGGCCCAGTCTGTATCTATACTGGGTAAACAGTGCCCTCTATGGGTAGGAGCCAGGCCCAGTCTGTATCTATACTGGGTAAACAGTGCCCTCTATGGGTAGGAGCCAGGCCCAGTCTGTATCTATACTGGGTAAACAGTGCCCTCTATGGGCAGGAGAAAACTCAAAGGAACATATTCTACACAGCACAAGGAGAGGAGAATCTCTCATAGGTTCACCGTGTGCCTGCAATTTAACAATGGCTCTACATTGGTGTGAATTTTAAAAATATATATATATATTAGGCTTAATATGAGGTAACAGTATGACACAAACAAAAACAAATGGGCACAGTGTGAAAGAGGATACGAGTGTCAACTGCAGGCCTGGAGACTAGCAACCTGAATATCAC
This sequence comes from Oncorhynchus nerka, assembly GCF_034236695.1. Taxonomy (NCBI): domain Eukaryota; kingdom Metazoa; phylum Chordata; class Actinopteri; order Salmoniformes; family Salmonidae; genus Oncorhynchus; species Oncorhynchus nerka. The sequence continues at coordinate 116,679 of NW_027040358.1, forward strand.
AGAGTGGGTCTCTAATGTCGTCCTGGTTAAGGACTAGTCCCACATCAGTGGAGAGCTTCTCTGTTCCTGGTTCAGACACAGTACAAAGCAAGACTGACAGCTGTAGAACCTTGAATCATTATGGTGGTTCAACGGGACTGAATCATTATGGTGGTTCAACGGGACTGAATCATTATGATGGTTCAACGGGACTGAATCATTATGAATCTTTAATAGGAGTGAATCATTATGATGGTTGTAACCGGAGTGAATCATTATGCATCTTTAATAGGAGTGAATCATTATGCATCTTTAATAGGAGTGAATCATTATGGAGTGAATCATTATGAATCTTTAATAGGAGTGAATCATTATGGAGTGAATCATTATGAATCTTTAATAGGAGTGAATCATTATGAATCTTTAATAGGAGTGAATCATTATGAATCTTTAATAGGAGTGAATCATTATGAATCTTTAATAGGAGTGAATCATTATGAATCTTTAATAGTGCATGCGGCTCACTTGTCGATACTGACAAAAGTTACTCGCTGTTTAACAAAATGTTTTCACAAATCAAGTCTGACATCATGCTATCTGGGAGAGCAGTAAATTCAGAGGAGGAAAATGTTGACCTGCTTGTGGTGCTGTGGAGATGCCAGAGGGAACAATGGTGTCTCTTTACAGTGGGGCAACACTGCCCTCTGGTGGTGGACAGGGGAACTGGGCTTCACCATTTCAATATTGGGTCTTGGGAGGACAAACACACTTAAAACCCAAATTAGCTTTTTTCTGCTTTAGTTGTAGATTCTACAGTTTCTGATTTTTAAAAACACACAGAGATAATTGTCTGTCTTTACTTTCCAGAGTCATTATTTGTTGCTGTAAAAGAAAACGAGCAATTCAGCCACATCTGACACAGCCTTCACCCCCAGGTGCAATCATTATGACAGCCTTCACCCCCAGGTGCAGCTCTTATACAGATGGTTCACCCCAGGGACATACAGACACAGCCTTACCCCCAGGTGCAGCTCTCCATCAGACACAGCCTTCACCCCCAGGTGCAGCTGGTTCAACAGACACAGCCTTCACCCCCAGGTGCAGCTCTCCATACAGACACAGCCTTCACCCCCAGATGCAGCTTCGGGACAGACACAGCCTTACCCCCAGGTGCAGCTCTCGGGACAGGTGACATCATTCACCCCCAGGTGCATCTTTAATACAGTGAATCATTTCACCCCCAGGTGCAATAGGACAGACATCAGCCTTCACCCCCAGGTGCATCTTTACAGACACAGCCTTCACCCCCATGCATCTCCATACAGACACAGCCTTCACCCCCAGGTGCAGCTCTCCATACAGACACAGCCTTCACCCCCAGGTGAGCTCTCCATACAGACACAGCCTTCACCCCAGGTGCAGCTCTCCATACAGACACAGCCTTCACCCCCAGGTGCAGCTCTCCATACAGACAATCACCCCCAGGTGCAGCTCTTTACACAGCCTTCACCCCCAGGTGCAGCTCTCCATACAGACACAGCCTTCACCCCAGGTGCAGCTCTCCATACAGACACAGCCTTCACCCCAGGTGCAGCTCTCCATACAGACACAGCCTTCACCCCCAGGTGCAGCTCTCCATACAGACACAGCCTTCACCCCCAGGTGCAGCTCTCCATACAGACACAGCCTTCACCCCCAGGTGCAGCTGTGGAGCATACAGACACAGCCTTCACCCCCAGGTGCAGCTCTTTACAGACACAGCCTCACCCCCAGGTGCAGCTCTGGACAGACACAGCCTTCACCCCCAGGTCTTGGGAGGACAGACACAGCCTTAAAACCCAAATTAGCTTTTGACTGCCTTTAGTTGTAGATTCTACAGTTTCTGAGCTTTTTAAAAACACACAGAGATAATTGTCTGTCTTTACCCCCAGGTCATTATTTGTTGCCTTCACCCCCAGGTGCAGCTCTGGATACAGACACAGTCTTCAAATGCAGCTCTCCATACAGACACAGCCTTCAAGGTGCAGCTCTCCATACAGAAAGCCTTCACCCCCAGGTGCAGCTCTTCACCCCCAGGTGCAGCTCTCCATACAGACACAGCCTTCACCCCCAGGTGCAGCTCTCCATACAGACACAGCCTTCACCCCCAGGTGCAGCTCTCCATACAGACACAGCCTTCACCCCCAGGTGCAGCTCTCCATACAGACACAGCCTTCACCCCCAGGTGCAGCTCTCCATACAGACACAGCCTTCACCCCCAGGTGCAGCTCTCCATACAGACACAGTCTTCACCCCCAGGTGCAGCTCTCCATACAGACACAGTCTTCACCCCCAGGTGCAGCTCTCCATACAGACAGTGGTTGTGAGTCCCAAATGAAACCCTATTCCCTAAATAGTGCACTACTTTTGACCAGAACCCTATGGGGAAGTAGGGTGGCATTTTGGAGACCCAGTCTGAACAGAACAGCCATTAAGCCTGAAGCCTGAAGCTCAGAACGTCCAGCAAAGCCTTGTGATGAGAGCCAGCCGGGAGGCCAGCGTTCCCAGTTTCATCTCCACCGATTTGGCCGTGACAGTCTCACCTTCCCCAATCCCCACTGTCCGTCAGGAAGAGGGGCAAATGGACCCCCCCAGTGCCTGTCCATCACTCTGGGTCTAAATAAGGACCTAACACCACCTGCCACCCCCCCCCCCCCCCCCCTCCCTCTCATCTCTGAGCTGATGAAGTCAGAGGGGGAGAGAGAGAGAGAGAGAGAGAGAGAGAGAGAGAGAGAGAGAGGTGGATGGATGGAGGGAGGGCTAAGAGAAGGGTGGAAGTGGAGATAGCACGAGAGGGATTGAGGGGTGGATGGAGGGAGAAATGGAGGGGGGTGAGAAAGTGGCAATGTCACACCCTGTTACCTGCCATTGGTCAGAGTGACAACACGGTCACACAACCGGCCTTCAACCAAGCCCCCAGGATAGCTAGTGTGTGTGTGTGTGTGTGTGTAAGGTGTCATGGCACAGCCTACAGAGAAACCATCTAAAGCACTTTGTGTAAAACCACCTCCAGTTCACTTCACACATCAAATTTCACAGAGCTTTGGTATCGCTTTTATTATTATTATTATTATTATTGTGTCTGTACCCCAGAACCGGACCCCAGACCCAACCCGGAGAACCAGACCCCAGACCCAGCCCGGACCCCAGACCCAGCCCGGAGAACCAGACCCCAGACCCAGCCCGGAGAACCAGACCCCAGACCCAGCCCGGACCCCAGACCCAGCCCGGACCCCAGACCCAACCCGGACCCCAGACCCAGCCCGGACCCCAGACCCAGCCCGGACCCCAGACCCAGCCCGGACCCCAGACCCAGCCCGGACCCCAGACCCAGCCCGGAGAACCAGACCCCAGACCCAGCCCGGACCCCAGACCCAGCCCGGAGAACCAGACCCCAGACCCAGCCCGGACCCCAGACCCAGCCCGGAGAACCAGACCCCAGACCCAGCCCGGACCCCAGACCCAGCCCGGAGAACCAGACCCCAGACCCAACCCGGAGAACCAGACCCCAGACCCAGCCCGGAGACCCCAGACCCAGCCCGGAGAACCAGACCCCAGACCCAGCCCGGAGACCCCAGACCCAGCCCGGACCCCAGACCCAGCCCGGAGAACCAGACCCCAGACCAGACCCCAGACCCAACCCGGAGAACCAGACCCCAGACCCAGCTCGGAGAACCAGACCACAGACCCAGCCCGGACCCCAGACCCAGCCCGGAGAACCAGACCCAGCCCGGACCCCAGATCCAGCCCGGAGAACCAGACCCCAGACCCAACCCGGAGAACCAGACCCCAGACCCAGCTCGGAGAACCAGACCACAGACCCAGCCCGGACCCCAGACCCAGCCCGGAGAACCAGACCCAGCCCGGAGAACCAGACCCCAGACCCAGCCCGGACCCCAGACCCAGCCCGGAGAACCAGACCCCAGACCCAACCCGGAGAACCAGACCCCAGACCCAGCTCGGAGAACCAGACCCAGCCCGGAGAACCAGACCCCAGACCCAGCCCGGACCCCAGACCCAGCCCGGACCCAGCCCGGAGAACCAGACCCAGCCCAAAGAACCAGACCCCAGACCCAACCGGAGAACCAGACCCCAGACCCAGCTCGGAGAACCAGACCCAGCCCGGAGAACCAGACCCAGCCCGGACCCCAGACCCAGCCCGGAGAACCAGACCCCAGACTCAGCCCGGACCCCAGACCCAGCCCGGAGAACCAGACCCCAGACCCAGCCCGGAGAACCAGACCCCAGACCGGAGAACCAGACCCCAGACCCAGCCCGGAGAACCAGACCCCAGACCCAGCCCGGAGAACCGGACCAGACACAGAGCCAGTCAATACCATACATTTTTTTATTTATTATTTAACCTTTATTTAACTAGGCGAGTCAGTTAAGAACAAATTCCTATTTACAATGACGGCCAAACCTGGACAATGCTGGGACAATTGAGCGCCACCCTATGGGACTCCCGATGACGGCCGGTTGTGATACAGCCTGGAATCGAACCAGGGTGTCTGTAGTGACGCCTCAGGCACTGAGATGCAGTGCCTTAGACATTAGCCATGACTAACATCACTATACGTTGCCTTACAAATGGTCCCGCCAGTCTGTATGTAGTGCACTACTGTTGACCTACGACCTACTAATCTCAGACGGTGACCTCCCAGTCATTATCATGTTTCATACAGCACTACTGTTGACCTACGACCTACTAATCTCAGACGGTGACCTCACAGTCATTATCATGTTTCATACAGCACTACTGTTGACCTACGACCTACTAATCTCAGACGGTGACCTCACAGTCATTATCATGTTTCATACAGCACTACTGTTGACCTACGACCTACTAATCTCAGACGGTCACCCCACAGTCATTATCATGTTTCATACAGCACTACTGTTGACCTACGACCTGGTCACCCCACAGTCATTATCATGTTTCATACAGCACTAGAACTCTGATACAACTTACATACTGTGTGTGTGTGTGTGTGTGTGTGTGTGTGTGTGTCTGTGTGTGTGTGTGTGACAGATACCTCCAATGAGTAATGCTGGCTGCTGAGTGACTATTATGTCCATGCCTCTGGCAGAAAGCATCTCTTCTCAGTCTAATAGTCTCATTAAACTATGAATAACCACACGCCTATGTCCCAAAAGCCAACCTGTTCCCTCTGTAGTGCCCATAGTGCCCTGGTGAAATGTAGTACGCTGTCCCAAAAGCCAACCTGTTCCCTCTGTAGTGCCCTGGTGATATGTACTACGCTGTCCCAAAAGCCACCCTGGTCCCTCTGTAGTGCCCATAGTGCCCTGGTGAAATGTAGTACGCTGTCCCAAAAGCCACCCTGTTCCCTCTGTAGTGCCCTGGTGAAATGTAGTACGCTGTCCCAAAAGCCACCCTGTTCCCTCTGTAGTGCCCATAGTGCCCTGGTTAAATGTAGTACGCTGTCCCAAAAGCCACCCTGTTCCCTCTGTAGTGCCCTGGTGAAATGTAGTACGCTGTCCCAAAAGCCACCCTGTTCCCTCTGTAGTGCCCATAGTGCCCTGGTTAAATGTAGTACGCTGTCCCAAAAGCCACCCTGTTCCCTCTGTTGTGCCCATAGTTCCCTGGTTAAATGTAGTACGCTGTCCCAAAAGCCACCCTGTTCCCTCTGTAGTGCCCACAGTGCCCTGGTTAAATGTAGTACGCTGTCCCAAAAGCCACCCTGTTCCCTCTGTAGTGCCCACAGTGCCCTGGTGAAATGTACTACGATGTCCCAAAAGCCACCCTGTTCCCTCTGTTGTGCCCATAGTGCCCTGGTTAAATGTAGTACGCTGTCCCAAAAGCCACCCTGTTCCCTCTGTAGTGCCCACAGTGCCCTGGTTAAATGTAGTACGCTGTCCCAAAAGCCACCCTGTTCCCTCTGTTGTGCCCATAGTGCCCTGGTTAAATGTAGTACGCTGTCCCAAAAGCCACCCTGTTCCCTCTGTAGTGCCCACAGTGCCCTGGTGAAATGTAGTACGCTGTCCCAAAAGCCACCCTGTTCCCTCTGTAGTGCCCACAGTGCCCTGGTGAAATGTAGTACGCTGTCCCAAAAGGGGCCATTCCGGTGTAACTGAATGACGCAGAGAGTCAGATTTGTTACGTTAAAACTGCTACACATTTAAGTCCTTTAACAGGTGCTCTTATAAAAAAATTAAATGAATTAAATTAAAAATAATTAAATTAAAAAAGCGATTTACAAGAGCAATTAGGGTTAAGTGCCTTGCTCAAGGGCACAGAGATTTTTATCAACTCGTCGGCTCTAGGATTCGAACCAGCCACCTTTCGGTTACTGGCCCAGCGCATACCGCAAAAACAACTGTTGATTACAACGTTTAACTAAACCATACAACTATACGCACAAGAGCTACAGTACTTTCATTCCCACTTACAGATTTGACCAAAAACACATTTTACAGGAAGAACTGTTGAGATAAATGTCGTTAACTGCAACAGTTCTCCATTAGTTTACTGTGTACATTGTGAAAAGTCGTCATTGTGCTTAGAGTTCTATGGTTGACGAAACCATCGGGTTTTGGTTGGCCAACAATTTAACGTTTCTATTTTATCAAATCGACGTCTCCACTTAATCCCGCCAGCGTGGAATCGCCCTGTGGAATAGGGCGCCATTTGGGACACAAACCCTTATTTGAGATGCATTTCAGGAGGACGTATCAGGAATCATTAGCCCACATGTACAAATATATATTAAAATACACAGCACAGTGTCAGGACACCATACGCCCACGATCTGCACACTAAACAACTCAGACAATTAAGGAATGGAACCAACGAGAGGTGAGTGAACGTTGGGCTGTGGGCCACAACACAGGGGTTTTACTGGGAGATCATTGGACAGAGATTAGACACAGAGATTCATGTGATTCTCTGGATTCATTGGTCCACAACACAGGGGTTTTACTGGGAGATCATTGGACAGAAATTAGACACAGAGATTCATGTGATTCTCTGGATTCATTGGTCCACAACACAGGGGTTTTACTGGGAGATCATTGGACAGAAATTAGACACAGAGATTCATGTGATTCTCTGGATTCATTGGTCCACAACACAGGGGTTTTACTGGGAGATCATTGGACAGAAATTAGACACAGAGATTCATGTGATTCATTGGTCCACAACACAGGGGTTTTACTGGGAGATCATTGGACAGAAATTAGACAGAGATTCATGTGATTCATTGGTCCACAACACAGGGGTTTTACTGGGAGATCATTGGACAGAAATTAGACACAGAGATTCATGTGATTCTCTGGATTCATTGGGCCACAACACAGGGGTTTTACTGGGAGATCATTGGACAGAAATTAGACACAGAGATTCATGTGATTCATTGGTCCACAACACAGGGGTTTTACTGGGAGATCATTGGACAGAAATTAGACACAGAGATTCATGTGATTCTCTGGATTCATTGGTCCACAACACAGGGGTTTTACTGGGAGATCATTGGACAGAGATTAGACACAGAGATTCATGTGATTCTCTGGATTCATTGGTCCACAACACAGGGGTTTTACTGGGAGATCATTGGACAGAAATTAGACACAGAGATTCATGTGATTCTCTGGATTCATTGGTCCACAACACAGGGGTTTTACTGGGAGATCATTGGACAGAAATTAGACACAGAGATTCATGTGATTCTCTGGATTCATTGGTCCACAACACAGGGGTTTTACTGGGAGATCATTGGACAGAAATTAGACACAGAGATTCATGTGATTCTCTGGATTCATTGGGCCACAACACAGGGGTTTTACTGGGAGATCATTGGACAGAAATTAGACACAGAGATTCATGTGATTCATTGGTCCACAACACAGGGGTTTTACTGGGAGATCATTGGACAGAAATTAGACACAGAGATTCATGTGATTCATTGGTCCACAACACAGGGGTTTTACTGGGAGATCATTGGACAGAGATTAGACACAGAGATTCATGTGATTCTCTGGATTCATTGGTCCACAACACAGGGGTTTTACTGGGAGATCATTGGACAGAGATTAGACACAGAGATTCATGTGATTCATTGGTCCACAACACAGGGGTTTTACTGGGAGATCATTGGACAGAGATTAGACACAGAGATTCATGTGATTCATTGGTCCACAACACAGGGGTTTTACTGGGAGATCATTGGACAGAGATTAGACACAGAGATTCATGTGATTCTCTGGATTCATTGGTCCACAACACAGGGGTTTTACTGGGAGATCATTGGACAGAGATTAGACACAGAGATTCATGTGATTCATTGGTCCACAACACAGGGGTTTTACTGGGAGATCATTGGACAGAGATTAGACACAGAGATTCATGTGATTCTCTGGATTCATTCTGGGACTAAATTAAAATATGGGATGAAGATGTGATTGTCTGGATTCATTCTGGGACTAAATTAACATATGGGATGAAGATGTGATTGTCTGGATTCATTCTGGGACTAAATTAACATATGGGATGAAGATGTGATTCTCTGGATTCATTCTGGGACTAAATTAACATATGGGATGAAGATGTGATTCTCTGGATTCATTCTGGGACTAAATTAACATATGGGATGAAGATGTGATTCTCTGGATTCATTCTGGGACTAAATTAACATATGGGATGAAGATGTGATTCTCTGGATTCATTCTGGGACTAAATTAACATATGGGATGAAGATGTGATTCTCTGGATTCATTCTGGGACTAAATTAACATATGGGATGAAGATGTGATTCTCTGGATTCATTCTGGGACTAAATTAACATATGGGATGAAGATGTGATTGTCTGGATTCATTCTGGGACTAAATTAACATATGGGATGAAGATGTGATTGTCTGGATTCATTCTGGGACTAAATTAACATATGGGATGAAGATGTGATTCTCTGGATTCATTCTGGGACTAAATTAACATATGGGATGAAGATGTGATTGATTCATTCTGGATTCATTCTGGGACTAAATTAACATATGGGATGAAGATGTGATTCTCTGGATTCATTCTGGGACTAAATTAAAATATGGGATGAAGATGTGATTCTCTGGATTCATTCTGGGACTAAATTAAAATATGGGATGAAGATGTGATTCTATTTTATTTCATGAAGATGTGATTTTGGATTCATTCTGGGACTAAATAAATATGGGATGAAGATTTTCTCTGATTCATTCTCTTTACTTAAGAGATTTGAAGCGTAACATAATGACTGGACAGGTTATAAAAATACATTTACAACAAACATTTACAAAAGAATAAGATGTGATTAAAGTATTCATTCTGGGACTTAAAATACCTATATGGGATAAAGTAATGGATTCTCTGGGACTAAATTTATGGGATGAAGAAAATACCTAGGATAGGACTAAATTAACATATGGGATGAAGATACCTAGGATAGGATAAAGTAATCAATTCTCTCCCCCCTTAAAATACCTAGGATAGGATAAAGTAATTCCTGGATTACAAAAAATACCTAGGATAGGATAAAGTAATCCTTCTAAAATACCTAGGATAGGATATGGGATGAAGAGTAATCCTTCTCCCCCTTAAAATACCTAGGATAGGATAAAGTAATCCTTCTCCCCTTAAAATACCTAGGATAGGATGAAAGTATTCCTTCATTCTGGGACTAAATTAACATATGGGATGAAGATGTGATTCCTTCATTCTTAAAATACCTAGGATAGGATAAAGTAATCCTTCTCCCCCCTTAAAATACCTAGGATAGGATAAAGTAATCCTTCTCCCCCTTAAAATACCTAGGATAGGATAAAGTAATCCTTCTCCCCCTTAAAATACCTAGGATAGGATAAAGTAATCCTTCTCCTAGGATTCATTCTGGGACTAAAATACCTAGGATAGGATAAAGTAATCCTTCTCCCCCTTAAAATACCTAGGATAGGATAAAGTAATCCTTCTCCCCCTTAAAATACCTAGGATAGGATAAAGTAATCCTTCTCCCCCCTTAAAATACCTAGGATAGGATAAAGTAATCCTTTCCCCCTTAAAATACCTAGGATAGGATAAAGTAATCCTTCTCCCCCTTAAAATACCTAGGATAGGATAAAGTAATCCTTCTCCCCCCTTAAAATACCTAGGATAGGATAAAGTAATCCTTCTCCCCCCTTAAAATACCTAGGATAGGATAAAGTAATCCTTCTCCCCCTTAAAATACCTAGGATAGGATAAAGTAATCCTTCTCCCCCCTTAAAATACCTAGGATAGGATAAAGTAATCCTTCTCCCCCCTTAAAATACCTAGGATAGGATAAAGTAATCCTTCTCCCCCTTAAAATACCTAGGATAGGATAAAGTAATCCTTCTCCCCCCTTAAAATACCTAGGATAGGATAAAGTAATCCTTCTCCCCCTTAAAATACCTAGGATAGGATAAAGTAATCCTTCTCCCCCCTTAAAATACCTAGGATAGGATAAAGTAATCCTTCTCCCCCCTTAAAATACCTAGGATAGGATAAAGTAATCCTTCTCCCCCCTTAAAATACCTAGGATAGGATAAAGTAATCCTTCTCCCCCCTTAAAATACCTAGGATAGGATAAAGTAATCCTTCTCCCCCTTAAAATACCTAGGATAGGATAAAGTAATCCTTCTCCCCCCTTAAAATACCTAGGATAGGATAAAGTAATCCTTCCCCCCCTTAAAATACCTAGGATAGGATAAAGTAATCCTTCTCCCCCCTTAAAATACCTAGGATAGGATAAAGTAATCCTTCTCCCCCCCCTTAAAATACCTAGGATAGGATAAAGTAATCCTTCTCCCCCCTTAAAATACCTAGGATAGGATAAAGTAATCCTTCTCCCCCTTAAAATACCTAGGATAGGATAAAGTAATCCTTCTCCCCCCCTTAAAATACCTAGGATAGGATAAAGTAATCCTTCTCCCCCCTTAAAATACCTAGGATAGGATAAAGTAATCCTTCTCCCCCCTTAAAATACCTAGGATAGGATAAAGTAATCCTTCTCCCCCCCCTTAAAATACCTAGGATAGGATAAAGTAATCCTTCTCCCCCCTTAAAATACCTAGGATAGGATAAAGTAATCCTTCTCCCCCTTAAAATACCTAGGATAGGATAAAGTAATCCTTCTCCCCCCTTAAAATACCTAGGATAGGATAAAGTAATCCTTCTCCCCCCTTAAAATACCTAGGATAGGATAAAGTAAAATCCTTCTCCCCCCTTAAAATACCTAGGATAGGATAAAGTAATCCTTCTCCCCCTTAAAATACCTAGGATAGGATAAAGTAATCCTTCTCCCCCTTAAAATACCTAGGATAGGAAAATAATCCTTCTCCCCCCTTAAAATAGGATAGGATAAAGTAATCCTTCTCCCCCCTTAAAATACCTAGGATAGGATAAAGTAATCCTTCTCCCCCCCCTAGCCCCCCCCTTAAAAGATTTAGATGCACTATTGTAAAGTGGCTGTTCCACTGGATGTCTTAAAATACCAATTTGTAGTCGCTCTGGATAAGAGCGTCTGCTAAATGACTTAAATGTAAATGTAAAAAAAAATGTTCTCCGTGTTTTAATGTCTTTCAGTCTCCCTCAGTCAACCACTGCACCAATTAAAAAAAAGGAATCATTCAGTCTCCCTCAGTCAACCACTGCACCAATCAAAAAGGGGAATCATTCAGTCTCCCTCAGTCAACCACTGCACCAATCAAAAAGAGGGGAATCAGTGAGAAAAACACAGGTTAAACACAAAAATACCTGTTGTACAATAAAGCAATTTCTCCCCAAATACCTGCTGGTAATCCTTCCCCCAAAACAAACCAACAGCCATAGGATAGTAATTTCTCATCCCACTTAAAATACCTGTGTGGATAAACACTCTAGTCACACTGTCTCCCCCTTAAAATACCTAGGATAGGGAGATAAACACTGTCTGGGCCAAAATACCTAGGAGGGATAAAACATCCTAGTCACACTGTCTGGGCCACAATACCTAGGAGGGAGATAAAGTACTGTCTAAAATACAAGAGGGAGGGATAAAAACACTGTCTCCCCCAAAAGAGGGAGGAGATAAACACTCTCTAATCACACTGTCTCCCCCCAAAATAGGGAGGAGATAAACACTCTCCTCTAGTCACACCCCCTGGGCTAAAAGACCTAGAGATAAACACTGTCTCCCCACTAAAAGAGGGAGGAGATAAACACTCTCCTAGAATCATTCAGTCTCCCTCAGTCACACTGTCTAAAATACAAGAGGGAGGAGATAAACACTGTCTTCCCCACTTAAAGAGGGAGGAGATAAACACTCTCTGGGCTTCAAACAAGAGGGATAGAGATAAACACTCTAGTCACACTGTCTGGGCTACAAGAGGGAGAGATAAACACTGTCTGGGCTACAAGAGGGAGGAGATAAACACTCCTAGTCACACTGTCTGGGCTACAAGAGGGAGGAGATAAACACTGTCTGGGCTACAAGAGGGAGGAGATAAACACTCTCTAGTCACACTGTCTGGGCTACAAGAGGGAGGAGATAAACACTGTCTGGGCCACAAGAGGGAGGAGATAAACACTGTCTGGGCTACAAGAGGGAGGAGATAAACACTGTCTGGGCTACAAGAGGGAGGAGATAAACACTCTCTAGTCACACTGTCTGGGCCACAAGAGGGAGGAGATAAACACTGTCTGGGCTACAAGAGGGAGGAGATAAACACTCTCTAGTCACACTGTCTGGGCTACAAGAGGGAGGAGATAAACACTGTCTGGGCTAAAGAGGGAGGAGATAAACACTCTCTAGTCACACTGTCTACCTACAAGAGGGAGGAGATAAACACTCTCTAGTCACACTGTCTGGGCCACAAGAGGGAGGAGATAAACACTCTCTAGTCACACTGTCTGGGCCACAAGAGGGAGGAGATAAACACTGTCTGGGCTACAAGAGGGAGGAGATAAACACTCTCTAGTACGGGAACTGTCTAGGGCTACAAGAGGGAAGATAATCACTGTCTGGGCTACAAGAGGGAGGAGATAAACACTCCTAGTCACACTGTCTGGGCCAAAGAGGGAGGAGATAAACACTCTCTAGTCACACTGTCTGGGCTACAAGAGGGAGGATGATAAACACTCTCTAGTCACACTGTCTGGGCATAAAGAGGGAGGAGATAAACACTCTAGTCACACTGTCTGGGCTACAAGAGGGAGGACCAATAAACATGTTCTCTAGTCTTTCACTGTCTGGGCTACAAGAGGGAGGAGATAAACACTCTCTAGTCACACTGTCTGGGCACCAATCAAAAGAGGGGAGATCACTGTCTGGGCTACAAGAGGAGGAGATAAACACTTTCCTGGGCCACAAGAGGGAGGAGATAATTTCTCCCTAGTCACACTGACTGGGCTACAAACAGGAGATAAACACTCTCTAGTCACACTGTCATGGGCTTCCTCTGAGGAGATAAACACTCTCTAGTCACACTGTCTGGGCTACAAGAGGGGGGAGATAAACACTCTCTAGTCACACTGTCTGGGCTACAAGAGGGAGGAGATAAACACTCTCTAGTCACACTGTCTGGGCCACAAGAGGGAGGAGATAAACACTGTCTGGGCCACAAGAGGGAGGAGATAAACACTCTCTAGTCACACTGTCTGGGCCACAAGAGGGAGGAGATAAACACTCTCTAGTCACACTGTCTGGGCCACAAGAGGGAGGAGATAAACACTCTAGTCACACTGTCTGGGCCACAAGAGGGAGGAGATAAACACTCTCTCTAGTCACACTGTCTGGGCCACAAGAGGGAGGAGATAAACACTCTCTCTAGTCACACTGTCTGGGCCACAAGAGGGAGGAGATAAACACTCTCTAGTCACACTGTCTGGGCCACACTGGAGATAAAAACTGTCTGGGCCACAAGAGGGAGGAGATAAAAACTGTCTGGGCCACAAGAGGGAGGAGATAAACACTCTCTCTAGTCACACTGTCTGGGCCACAAGAGGGAGTAGATAAACGTATAGACCAGACATAGAGAGAGAAAGAGAGAGATAACGAGAAAGAGAAAATAAAGGAAAGCGTCCTGCCGCCTGCCCTCCTTCCCATTTGGCCGTCTGCCTGACTTCCTGTTTGCCTTCCTGGGCTCCTAATGGAACAGACCAGATCACCAGGACAATTAGAACACATTTCACAGGCTCTGCAGGCAGGGAGCAGGGAGGGAGCAGGGAGGGAATTTGCATGTTTGAAGCATGTGATTAATGTCCCTCTGCAGCTGTGGTAGAACACACTGTGTCCCAAATGGCATCCTATTCCCTACGGGACCTGGTCTTAAAGTAGTGCACTGCGTAGGGAATAGGGAGCCATTTGGGACGCATCTGAAGTAGAACATTCTCCCCCCCTCTGCTCCCTGATGAGGGACGCCCAGAGGGCTACTATTCACAGCCCAATAAACAGGCTGCCCCCCCCCCCCTGCCCAGAGGGCTACTATTCACAGCCCAATAAACAGGCTGCACCCCCCCCCTTCACTGGCTCTATCTCCACAGACAGACAGATACACACATAAAAGATTCAGATGACACACACACACGTAGAGACGTACAGGCCGGACACACAGATTATATTTTGTGCACAGACAACACACCCACTCTTCCCTCCCCTATGAAGAGAGCCTCCTAGTTAACCCGGTGTGGGCCGTCATTGTAAATAACAACTTGTTCTTTAATAACCGACTTAGCCAGTTAAATAAAGATTTAAATAAATAACCTGGCTCGTCATCTCTGATGTCTGGATTACATGCAAATCACATGCAAAACCACACCCAGACAGCCAACGTTCCCAGGCAGAGAGAGAGTAGCGGAGGACTAGGGGGAGAGAGAGAGTAGACAGCCGAGGCTCCCAGGAGAGAGAGAGAGTAGCAGAGGACTAGGGGGAGAGAGAGAGAGAGTAGCAGAGGACTAGGGGGAGAGAGAGAGAGAGTAGCAGAGGACTAGGGGAGAGAGAGAGAGAGTAGCAGAGGACTAGGGGAGAGAGAGAGAGTAGCAGAGGACTAGGGGGGAGAGAGAGAGTAGCAGAGGACCAGGGGGAGAGAGAGAGAGTAGCGGAGGACTAGGGGGGAGAGAGAGAGAGAGTAGCGGAGGACTAGGGGGGAGAGAGAGAGAGTAGCGGAGGACTAGGGGGAGAGAGAGAGAGAGTAGCGGAGGACTAGGGGGAGAGAGAGAGAGTAGCGGAGGACTAGGGGGAGAGAGAGAGAGTAGCAGAGGACTAGGGGGAGAGAGAGAGAGTAGCGGAGGAACTAGGGGGAGAGAGAGAGAGTAGCAGAGGACTAGGGGGAGAGAGAGAGAGAGAGTAGCGGAGGACTAGGGGGAGAGAGAGAGAGAGTAGCAGAGGACTAGGGGGAGAGAGAGAGAGAGGGTAGCAGAGGACTAGGGGAGAGAGAGAGAGAGTAGCGGAGGACTAGGGGGAGAGAGAGAGTGTAGCAGAGGACTAGGGGGGAGAGAGAGAGAGTAGCAGAGGACTAGGGGGAGAGAGAGAGAGTAGCAGAGGACTAGGGGGAGAGAGAGAGAGTAGCAGAGGACTAGGGGGGGGAGAGAGAGAGAGTAGCAGAGGACTAGGGGGGAGAGAGAGAGTAGCAGAGGACTAGGGGAGAGAGAGAGAGTAGCAGAGGACTAGGGGAGAGAGAGAGAGTAGCAGAGGACTAGCAGAGGACTAGGGAGGAGAGAGAGAGTAGCAGAGGACTAGGGGAGAGAGAGAGAGAGAGGAGAGAGAGTAGCAGAGGACTAGGGGAGAGAGAGAGAGTAGCAGAGGACTAGGGGGAGAGAGAGAGAGTAGCAGAGGACTAGGGAGGAGAGAGAGAGAGAGTAGCAGAGGACTAGAGCAGAGGACTAGGGGGAGAGAGAGAGAGACTAGGGCAGAGGACTAGAGGACTAGGGGGAGAGAGAGAGAGTAGCAGAGGACTAGGGGGGAGAGAGAGAGAGTAGCAGAGGACTAGGGGAGAGAGAGAGAGTAGCAGAGGACTAGGGGAGAGAGAGAGAGTAGCAGAGGACTAGGGGGAGAGAGAGAGAGTAGCAGAGGACTAGGGGAGAGAGAGAGAGTAGCAGAGGACTAGGGGCAGAGAGAGTAGCAGAGGACTAGGGGTAGCAGAGAGAGAGAGAGAGTAGCAGAGGACTAGGGGGAGAGAGAGAGAGTAGCAGAGGACTAGGGGGAGAGAGAGAGAGAGTAGCAGAGGACTAGGGGGAGAGAGAGAGTAGCAGAGGACTAGGGGGGAGAGAGAGAGTAGCAGAGGACTAGGGGGAGAGAGAGAGAGTAGCAGAGGACTAGGGGCAGAGAGAGAGAGTAGCAGAGGACTAGGGGAGAGAGAGAGAGAGTAGCAGAGGACTAGGGGAGAGAGAGAGAGTAGCAGAGGACTAGGGGCAGAGAGAGAGTAGCAGAGGACTCTGTTCAGAGTCAGTCAGGGATTTAGGAGGAAAACAAACCAGCTTTAGTTAAAGAGCTACAAGATAGATAGACTTGTATTTACATTTCAGATGTCTGGGCCTTTTGCTACAGTTTCACTCCACTAACGCACCATTTAAATAATAACCAGCACAAACACAACAGACAAACCATTTCAACAAGATAACAAGGCTGTGGAAACTATTTTAAAATAAAAAAAGGTATTTAGCACATTTCCACTTGATGTTCAATTAAAAACGATTGACAACATTTGAGAGAAATGAACAGGAGTGTCTTCATCAGGGAAACAGGACCCTTTACAGACATAGAGAAATGAACAGGAGGGTCTTCATCAGGGAAACAGGACCCTTTACAGACATTATAGAGAAATGAACAGGAGGGTCTTCATCAGGGAAACAGGACCCTTTACAGACATTATAGAGAAATGACATTATAGGAGAAATGAGAAAGGAGGGTCTTCATCAGGGAAACAGGACCCTTTACAGACATTATAGAGAAATGAACAGGAGGGTCTTCATCAGGGAAACAGGACCCTTTACAGACATTATAGAGAAATGAACAGGAGGGTCTTCATCAGGGAAACAGGACCCTTTACAGACATTATAGAGAAATGAACAGGAGGGTCTTCATCAGGGAAACAGGACCCTTTACAGACATTATAGAGAAATGAACAGGAGGGTCTTCATCAGGGAAACAGGACCCTTTACAGACATTATAGAGAAATGAACAGGAGGGTCTTCATCAGGGAAACAGGACCCTTTACAGACAAATAGAGAAAAACAGAAACACGTAATAGAAACATAATGAGTAACGATAACTTGGCGTCACCACAGACCCTGGTTCGATTCCAGGCTGTATCACACCCGGCCATGTTTGGGAGTCCCATAGGGCGGCGCACAATTGGCCCAGTGTCGTCCGGGTTTGGCCGGTGTAGGATGTCATTGTAAATAAGAATTTGTTCTTAACTGACTTGCCTAGTTAAAGAAAATGTTTTTAAAAATATGTTTAATGACAACTATGAACATGCAACTAGGAATAAATGTGACGGATAAACTGCTTAGCGTCCAAACTACCCCCCACACACAGACCCCCTACCCCCCACACAGACCCCCTACCCCCCACACACAGACCCCCTACCCCCCCACACACAGACCCCCCTAGCACCCCCCACACACAGACCCCTCTACCCCCCACACACAGAAGACCCCCTACCCCCCCACAGACCCCCCCACACAGACCCCCTACCCCCCACACAGACCCCCTACACAGACCCCCCAGTGTCTAGCTGCGCCACCATACAGCCTGTTTAAGTGCTACTATGTCTGCAGTAACATGTTTCCATACCCTTCAGAACACAACCAGACTAAAGCCAAACAGCCAATCAGCTCTTTATTATGTCTGCAGTAACATGTCCCATACCCTTCAGAACACAACCAGACTAAAGCCAAACAGCCAATCAGCTCTTTACTATGTCTGCAGTAACATGTCCCATACCCTTCAGAACACAACCAGACTAAAGCCAAACAGCCAATCAGCTCTTTACTATGTCTGCAGTAACATGTCCCATACCCTTCAGAACACAAAGCAAATGGTTATGGACTTTATCATGGAGCCAGACTGCCACCTTGTGGTTAGTTGTGTAGACCTTGGTCCATTTGAGACAAACCGAAGCAGACTACTTCAGCACAAACCCCCAAACCCATTTAGGACAGTAGGACAAAGATGGATACACCGTGATGCCAAAAGACAGTAAGGACCAATATGGAGGATGTAGGACAAAGATGGGATACACCGTGAGGCCAACAGACAGTAAGGACCAAGATGGAGGATGTAGGACAAAGAGGAAACGTGAGGCCAATCAGACAGTAAGGACCAGGATGGAGGATGTAGGACAAAGAGGGATACACCGTGAGGCCAACAGACAGTAAGGACCAAGATGGAGGATGTAGGACAAAGAGGGATACACCGTGAGGCCAACAGACAGTAAGGACCAAGATGGAGGATGTAGGACAAAGAGGGATACACCGTGAGGCCAACAGACAGTAAGGACCAAGATGGAGGATGTAGGACAAAGAGGGATACACCGTGAGGCCAACAGACAGTAAGGACCAGGATGGAGGATGTAGGTCAAAGATGGGATACACCATGAGGCCAACAGACAGTAAGGACCAATATGGAGGATGTAGGACAAAGAGGGATACACCGTGAGGCCAACAGACAGTAAGGACCAAGATGGAGGATGTAGGTCAAAGATGGATACACCGTGAGGCCAACAGACAGTAAGGACCAAGATGGAGGATGTAGGACAAAGCTGGGATACACCGTGAGGCCAACAGACAGTAAGGACCAAGATGGAGGATGTGTAGTTCACAGTAGACAGCGCTACCACTAGACCACTAGACCACTAGACCACCAGACCACCAGACCACTAGACTACTAGACCACCAGACCACTAGACCACCAGACCACTAGACCACCAGACCACTAGACCACCAGACCACTAGACCACCAGACCACTAGACCACTAGACACATTCACAACAATTTCACAGCTTGCCCCATCCCCTAACCCTTCTACCCTGTGACTCCATCTCCTAACCCTTCTACCCTGTGACTCCATCTCCTAACCCTTCTACCCTGTGACTCCATCTCTACCCTGTGACCCCATCCCCTAACCCTTCTACCCTGTGACCCCATCTCCTAACCCTTCTACCCTGTGACCCCATCTCCTAACCCTTCCATCCCCTAACCCTACCACCCCAGGACCCCAACACCTAAACCTACCCCCAAAGGACCTAACCCTACCAGCCCATAACCCCCGCTCCCCATCACCTCGTAACCAAGGCAACCATCACACCGGCCACATTATACTTGTTGTTTTCGAGGTCAACTATTTGAACAGCACACACTGGTTCCTACCTGTCATCTTGTATCCGCTCGCTGCCAGCTGTCCAGCCATGTATTCCCCGTCTGAGTTGTTGTGGGAGCAGCCCCACGTCCTCATCCAGATCTTCTGCATGCCCGGGATCACGCTACAGAGAAGAGGATGTATCAGGTACAACTACATACAATGACTGCTGGGCCCCGTTTATACTATGGGAAGGGACTCAGACGCTACAGAGAAGAGGATGTATCAACTACAACTACATACAATGACTGCTGGGCCCCGTTTATACTATGGGAAGGGACTGTTGGCTTTTAGTACCCTGTTTAAATGTGTTGCTATATTTCACAAGAATATGTAGATAAGCAAGAAACACAAGTAATGGAAGGGGAGAGGAAGAGTCGTAGTCTCTGAAATTAAGTAATTGGGGGTCGATGAAGCGCGACAGCTTGCATTCTATAATGACCCCTAAGTGGCAGTGTTCCTCTACAATTAAATTGAAGTGGCCTGAGAAGTAGTGATTTGGTCCCTGGCTAGTGGCAGCAGTAGAGCCATCTTTAATGAGTTGAAATCTCAAAATTCTCTCTTTGTATCTTTAGGTCCTCTGTTCACACCTTCTGATTGGAGGTGGTTAGAGGGGAGTAAAGTGTTGAGGAGGACAGAGGTTGTGAGGAATGGAGGGAAAGACTATTGAAAAAGAGCCATAAAAATAGAGAAAGGGTAGTAGCAGCACAGAGGTGTGAAGGAGCCATCCTCCCAAGTTCATCTAAGCTTTAAAAATGACTGGGACTGAACCCCGGGTTTCCTGCACGTCACAATACTGACATAGCCCCTGAACTAACTCAGACTCCCAGCTGCCCACTGCACTGAAGATAGGAAACACTGTCACCACTGATAAATCCACCATAATTGAGAATTTCAATAAGCATTTTTCTACGGCTGGCCATGCTTTCCACCTGGCAACTCCTACCCCGGTCAACAGCACTGCACCCCCAACAGCAACTCGCCCAAGCCTTCCCCATTTCTCCTTCTCCCAAATCCATTCAGCTGAAGTTCTGAAAGAGCTGAAAAATCTGGACCCTACAAATCAGCCGGGCTAGACAATCTGGACCCTTTCTTTCTAAAATTATCTGCCGAAATTGTTGCCACCCTAATACTAGCCTGTTCAACCTCTCTTTCGTGTCATCTGAGATTCCCAAAGATTGGAAAGCAGCTGCGGTCATCCCCCTCTTCAAAGGGGGACACTCTTGACCCAAACTGCTACAGACCTATATCTATCCTACCATGCCTTTCTAAGGTCAGAAAGCCAAGTCAACAAACAGATTACCGACCATTTCGAATCTCACCATACCTTCTCTGCTATGCAATCTGGTTTCAGAGCTGGTCATGGGTGCACCTCAGCCCGCTCAAGGTCCTAAACAATATCTTAACCGCCATCGATAAGAAACATTACTGTGCAGCCGTATTCATTGATCTGGCCAAGGCTTTCGACTCTGTCAACCACCACATCCTCATCGGCAGACTCGACAGCCTTGGTTTCTCAAATGATTGCCTCGCCTGGTTCACCAACTACTTCTCTGATAGAGTTCAGTGTGTCAAATCGGAGGGTCTGCTGTCCGGACCTCTGGCATTCTCTATGGGGGTGCCACAGGGTTCAATTCTTGGACCGACTCTCTTCTCTGTATACATCAATGAGGTCGCTCTTGCTGCTGGTGAGTCTCTGATCCACCTCTACGCAGACGACACCATTCTGTATACTTCCGGCCCTTCTTTGGACACTGTGTTAACAACCCTCCAGGCAAGCTTCAATGCCATACAACTCTCCTTCCGTGGCCTCCAATTGCTCTTAAATACAAGTAAAACTAAATGCATGCTCTTCAACCGATCGCTACCTGCACCTACCCGCCTGTCCAACATCACTACTCTGGACGGCTCTGACTTAGAATACGTGGACAACTACAAATACTTAGGTGTCTGGTTAGACTGTAAACTCTCCTTCCAGACCCATATCAAACATCTCCAATCCAAAGTTAAATCTAGAATTGGCTTCCTATTTCGCAACAAAGCATCCTTCACTCATGCTGCCAAACATACCCTTGTAAAATTGACCATCCTACCAATCCTCGACTTTGGCGATGTCATTTACAAAATAGCCTCCAATACCCTACTCAACAAATTGGATGCAGTCTATCACAGTGCTATCCGTTTTGTCACCAAAGCCCCATATACTACCCACCATTGCGACCTGTACGCTCTCGTTGGCTGGCCCTCGCTTCATACTTCGCCAAACCCACTGGCTCCATGTCATCTACAAGACCCTGCTAGGTAAAGTCCCACATTATCTCAGCTCGCTGGTCACCATAGCATCTCCCACCTGTAGCACACGCTCCAGCAGGTATATCTCTCTAGTCACCCCCAAAACCAATTCTTTCTTTGCAGCCGCCTCTCCTTCCAGTTCTCTGCTGCCAATGACTGGGCGAACTACAAAAATCTCTTAAATTGGAAACACTTATCTCCCTCACTAGCTTTAAGCACCAACTGTCAGTTGCATCTTACAGATTACTGCACCTGTACATAGCCCACCTATAATTTAGCCCAAACAACTACCTCTTTCCCAACTGTATTTAATTTATTTATTTATTTTGCTCCTTTGCACCCCATTATTTTTATTTCTACTTTGCACATTCTTCCATTGCAATACTACCATTCCAGTGTTTTACTTGCTATATTGTATTTACTTTGCCACCATGGCCTTTTTGCCTTTACCTCCCTTCTCACCTAATTTGCTCACATCGTATATAGACTTGCTTTTTTTGTTTGTTTTTTTACTGTATTATTGACTGTATGTTTGTTTTACTCCATGTGTAACTCTGTGTCGTTGTATGAGCCATAAAACTGCTTTGCTTTATCTTGGCCAGGTCGCAATTGTAAATGAGAACTTGTTCTCAACCTGCTTACCTGGTTAAATAAAGGTGAAATAAAAAAAAATAAAAAAATAAATAAAGCCCCGAGACATTAGCTCAGGAAGACAACTCAAGTCTTCAGCTCTCAGGCAACGTTCCCTCTTTAATCAAACAAGTGCCTGCATTGATTTAACCACACCTGTCTGCTTGCAGCACCTCTGTCGTCTGCTGGGTGTTTCTCTTCCTGGCTCTGGGGACGATGCTCTTCCTGGCATACTGCCTCTCCTGTGGAGTCGGGTCGTCAGCTGACACCATGTCCTCAATGTCATCGATCGGGGAGTCACAAGCAGAAGGCATAATGACGATCTGGTAGAAAAACACACACATAAGAGTTAGACCAAATGTATTTAGAAATGTGTCAGTCCACAATGATACATTAACTTGACCATACAAAATACAGAGAAGTTAAAAGCCACATTGTGGACCTCTCAGAGTAGTGTATTCAATGATAATACAGTATGTCTCATAGCTAGATATGTCCCGTGTCGATCCACAGATGAACTAGCAACACGCTGTTCTTTGGCGCGAACGACCCCCTCCTCGGCCCGCCTGAGTCCAGCTAACTCCATTAGAAAACTAGCTAGGCTACTTACCCAAGATCAGTCTCAGCAGGGACATGTATAGTTATATCTTTACTGGCTGTTTGACAACTTTAATATTAATTGTTCAGATAATAAATAGTATGTCAAATTACTGCGACAGAAGCCTGGTCTAGCTAACAGTTAGCCAATGTTAGCTTTTATATTCAATAACTGATCCATAACTGGGCTATGTAGCTACATTTATGCATAACAATAACACAATTACGCCACAGAGCCCGTTTTATACCTATATTGTCTCTTTAAAACGTGCCTTTCTGCCAGCTAACATTTTCGAACAGTAACACAGAAAAACGACCCACGTGTTTCTGTTTTGGAATGGCACGTGCGTTCAACTTCGTATTACACTTCCTCACCTGTGTTTATGTCCGGTTATTATTTCAGTCGTTAACACGGCACTAATAAATGCTCACTCTCAAATGGAAGACAAACTCAAAGCTGCTAACTAGAAGGTTGTTATGATCAGCTCTGACACAAAGATGGTCTATTATATTGACAAGAGAGTCTATTCGCCGCTCTAACAATGGAAATACATGTCCGTAAAGATGGAAGGCAGGCAGGCAGGAAGAGGATAGATCAGGTGGGACCATTCTAGCCAATCAGGGGGCAGATACCCGTATTAACAGGCCACAGAGACAGCTAGAGAACTCATCTTTGTATCTGTGCGAATTGGGGCTGTCTCCATTTTAAAGTAGTACATTTTCTCCATTGGCCGATTGCACCCAGAAATCTACTTTAAAACAGTGGAAGCCCTCAATGGCAATGTCCATGTTAAAATAGGTTTTATCCATCTATCTTGAAGACAGACACAACCCAAATAGTAGTTTTTTTCTAAGTTGCGGAATTGCCACGTGCGTCCACTTACAAACCAGTGTGTTAGTAACAACCTACCCATTACAAAACGTATATTCGATCAAATATGCCTCACGTAGCAAATGAGCAATTACATGTTTTGTAGACCAAATTTTACATTCACGGACCCCCCATACAAAAACTCCTCACTTCGTGGGCTTATTTTTCGTGTGACGATTCTGGGTGGAGTAAAGCCTCTCGCTTTGCCTCTTTCTCTCTGTCTGGCGTACTTGCTGGGCGCATTTTGATGACCACGTGGAACAATGGAAGGGAGTGAGGGACAAACTTCTTGCCTCGTGACAAGCGAAATCCGTTGTGAGTTACCTGAAATGACCCTAATCGCGGTGTATTTTATGTACTCTTTCTACACTCATTTGGGGGGCGAGCAGGGTAGGGATTTTCCCACCCAAAATGTCATGTTGCCCACCCAAATGATGCTAGAGTGTAGCCAAAACTGATTTTTTTTTTTTACTATCAAGTCAGTGAAGAACAAATTCTTATTTACAATGACGATATTAGCTCAGAAACAGAGAAATTGTCTGCCCACCCAGAAATATAGTCCTAGAACCAGTAATTAAATCAATTTCCATAGTGCAGTTACAATTGCCATATTTATATTGCTTTTATTCAAGTTTTGGTGAATTTCAAACATCCAGAATATAAAACACATCCTCAAATGGCACCAACCCAACAGATGGTCGTGTTCAAATGCATTATATATATATATTTATATATATACACAATTTATATCAAAGCTTTCAAATCGAACATACATGTTTTAAAAAGCCATGTTACAATAAAACTGAAAATTAAATCTGTATTTTCAAAAATATTCACATAACATACTCTCTCATGCATTCATATAAAATAAAATGGAGAAAAAAAAACTTTGAATAAGCAGTGTGTAATCTCCATGGTTACGTCTCAAATGGCATGCTATTCCCTATCTAGTGTACTAGGGCTCATAGGGCTCTGGTCTAAAGTGCCACTTACATAAGAAATACGTTGCCATTTGGGACGCATACTATTTGTGTTATAATAAGCATCATCCACACACATTGGGAAAGACAGGCTTCCTTCATCACTTCCAATGGTTGAACATCGGAGAGGAATTTGTGACCAGATTACAGGTCAACATGAGATAAAAATGGCTAGCCTGGTTAAACCCAACTGAATGCTTTCAATCTGGTTCAACCAGGCTATAAAATTGTAGGGAATTCCTTTTTATATAAATTCTTATATAGAATGAAAATCTAATTAGTATAAGAAAAAAAAAAAAATTCAAGTTGAGTTTATAAATACATATTCACATTGATATAAATATGAAATTAAAGATCAAGAGAGGAAATGTATTGACAAAATGTTCTGTGCACTTGGGGGGGGATTTTTTCTACATTTTCCAGTACCTTTATAACAAACAAAAGCATATTAGAGACGCGAAAACGGACAAAATTGTAATCCCAAAAGGTATGGAAAAATGGGATGATTCAACGATGGCAACAACACTACGTTAATATTCAGTTCAGTAAATCCCTCCATTCTCCTCAATGAGAAACACCAATGGAAGTGAATCCCAACCCTGGTTAGATGAACTCACAATTTGAAGAGTTCCGTTTCATTATCGTCACCAAGGAACGCAACTCACTACGCAAAAACCATTTACACATAACACACACACACACAAATTAACTGGCTAAAACACAAACACACGAATGGAAACCAAGCCATTATATCAGAATATTAATTCATATATGCACCATTCTATCAACATAACACATCCACGTGCCTGACCATCAAGTCACCACCAAACCACCCTAGACCTCTGAACTCAGATACAGGTAAGAGGTAAAGCCAAACAGTCTGTCACCATGACTACAGCTCTAGAAATCAGAACATCTGCTAAAATGGCCACCTATCAGGTAAGAGGTAAGCCAAACAGTCTGTCACCATGACTACAGCTCTAGAAATCAGAACCTCTGCTAAAATGGCCACCTATCAGGTAAGAGGTAAGCCAAACAGTCTGTCACCATGACTACAGCTCTAGAAATCAGAACATCTGCTAAAATGGCCACCTATCAGGTAAGAGGTAAGCCAAACAGTCTGTCACCATGACTACAGCTCTAGAAATCAGAACCTCTACTAAAATGGCCACCTATCTGACTAACATAAAACACCCCAAAAATAAACAAGCATTAGTATAGTAATAAAACAACATCTAGAGCCAGAGGTAGTCTACAGTACCTAGTGAGTGATCAGAATCATACCTTCATTTAAAGAAGATGGTTTCTAGACTTCAGGGCACCAACCCCCAGCTTATACCAACATCCAGTCAGCAAGGCAACAGGCATTTCATTCAATGATCATCTAGGGCTAACTTAAGACTATCCTGTCTCTACTTCACTGTGACATCAACAAAAATGATATCTAGCCCCCCCCCCCCATTAGCCGAATGAACATACAACTGAACACATTTAGGGTTCATTCGGCATCCAAATCAACCAAGTAGCCACACTTGTTCTGCTTGGTGAAAAGTTCATTCCTTTTATTCTCCACACAAAAAGAAATGCTGATGTCAGTCAAAAAACACATTTCCCTTTAAGTAGAGGGAGAAGTCCCACACCCGCTTGTTTTTGGAAAAAGAAAATGTTTCCATTCATGAGCTTGTGATTTTAAAATGGGGGGGGTGATGGCTGTGTTAAAACATTCAGATGAGCACCGTAAGCAAGCGTAAGGTCCATCTACAACAGCATTGCTCGCTGACTAAAGTGTACATCTGTAAAGGGTATACGGTATTACTGATAGTTGGGTGCAATGTTTTGAGGCACAAAACAACTTAGGCAACAGGGATCTTAAATCCAAGAGGGGGTTGAATATCTCTGCTGTAAACAAGACATCTCGCTACTTAGCTAGCACGTTAGCAAACCAAACGCTGGAGCCCTGAGCTGGATATCATTTCACACATCTTAGATTCCATTATACTTAACCTTCAGATATACAGCACACAACCGCCCCCCAAAGAAAACGATTGAAAATCATGATATCAATATTTCTAAATCCCCAGTAGAAGGTATAGCGCCCAAGCCTCATCAGCACAGAGCCAAAGACTCTCTTTCCAAGATCATTTGAGGAATTCCATCAGAGCAATAACATAACGGTTGCTTTTGAACTGTGGTTGTTCCTGGAAATATCCGTTCAAATCAGAAATATCCATTCAAATCGATACAGACCGGAACAGACCAACTTGTGTTTCTGATTAAACCACTACTTCTTGAATATCATCTGGGTGACGCTTGTAAACCCATTATTTGCCCACAGCAACAACAAAAAAAGCGAAATATCCCTTGTCAGTCATTAGACAGTTAATATGAATGTCAGTTATAAGTAGGAGATAATATCTCGACAAGTCCCCAATAGAAACTAAGGGGTCAACCTGTACTTTATGATACAGCATCTCCACAATGAGCGTTGCTCTAAAGTATTAGAGTAGAGGCCCTGGTTCCTAATAGTTTCAAAGACAAACTCAATGGTTTTTGTGCCAAAATCACTATCACTGCCATATTCTACGTACGAAGACAAAAGCATAGAACTCATCAGCACAAACGTAGATCAGCCATAGGGTCAAGCTGGTCACCTGACACGGCAGAGAAGCATCCAGAAGGAACACACGAGCAGCTGTCTAAACACACACAGACAGTTACGGAGTGGTTTCCACCAGCGCCAGTTTGGATAAAAGGCAGATCTCAGTCATCAAGAAGGTCTGAGAAGTGAGAGAAGAGTTGGTCAGGGTCGTTTTCATTAGGCCACAAGCGAGGCAAAACCTTTCCACAACTGAAATTGAAAACATCCCCCTGTTTCAGTTTCAATGAGTTTATACGTTTTGTTTTGTTCCTACTGAACACGACCCAGTTTTAAGGCAGTCTACAGTGCCTCGACAAACAGGCAGGTACAAGAAGAGAAAGACGGTGGGCTGGGGGGGGGGGGGGGGGGTCTTTCACCCACCTGGCCCAGTGTACTGCCTCGACAAACAGGCAGGTACAAGGAGAGAGAGAGATCTTTTACCCAGCATGCCCTGTGTACCTAATCCTCTTTAAACAGAGGGAAAGGAGTGGCAAGGAGCTCCGCTCATGGTGCAGTCTCTCTCTACAGACAGATCTCTCTCTGCTCCTCCATGACAGTTACATATGAACACAGCAGACATTTCCCCGTCTCTCCTGGTACACGTGAACACAGAAGAGACAAGTGTCCCGTATGTCTCCCTATTCAGTAATGGGGGAGGGACACATGCCGTCTTCCACCCCTCCCTCTTACATCGAGGGACACATGAGTTCTTCCAGAGGAAGCTTGTCAAAGTCACAGGTGTCGAACAGATCGCTGATCCCCTCGTCGTCCTCTAAGCTCAGCATGTAGTCCTCGTTGAGGAGCGGGGGGGACAGGTTGACGAAGGGCCCGGCCCCGTGGCCCTCCAGGAGCCCAGACAGGGAGGAGGGGATCTGGTCCTCCGTTTGCAGCAGGAGGCTGGTGAAAGGGGAGGTGATGGGGGACAGGTTGGTCACCATCACCGCAGAGGGATCTGGAAGGACGTAGTCGTTACTGCCGCGGCCTGTTGAGCTCTCTGTGGGAGAAAGGAAACAGGATGTGAGAGATATTACAACTAAAAAACACTAAATGTTGATTGATCGAAAAAAGGAAATTTGATCAGGCCTAAAATAATAATTGTAAAGAGTGTACACATTCTGACGGTAACCACTAGGCTACCTGCCGCCCCTACACTCTAACCACTAGGGAAAGGTACCTGCTGCCCCTCCACTCTAACCACTAGGCTACCTGCCGCCTCTACACTCTAACCACTAGGCTACCTGCTGTCCCTCCACTCTAACCGCTAGGCTACCTGCCTGCCCCTACACTAACCACTAGGCTACCCTGCAGTCCCTCCACTCTAACCACTAGGCTACCTGCCACCCCTCCACTCTAACCACTAGGCTACCTGCCGTCCCTACACTCTAACCACTAGGCTACCTGCCGTCCCTACACTCTAACCACTAGGCTACCCTGCAGTCCCTCCACTCTAACCACTAGGCTACCTGCCACCCCTCCACTCTAACCACTAGGCTACCTGCCTGCCCCTCAACTCTAACCACTAGGCTACCTGCTGTCCCTCCACTCTAACCACTAGGCTACCTGCCGTCACTACACTCTAACCACTAGGCTACCTGCCGCCCCTCCACTCTAACCACTAGGCTACCTGCCGTCCCTCCACTCTAACCACTAGGCTACCTGCCGTCCCTCCACTCTAACCACTAGGCTACCTGCCGTCCCTCCACTCTAACCACTAGGCTACCTGCTACCCCTACACTCTAACCACTAGGCTACCTGCCGTCCCTACACTCTAACCACTAGGCTACCTGCCGTCCCTACACTCTAACCACTAGGCTACCCTGCTGACGGGAAAGGTACCTGCTGACACTTTGAGGAAAGGGGAGGAGTTTCCTTGGACATCCGGGCCGCCGTTCTTCACAGGACTACCGATGTTCTCCTCCGGACAGAGGAACACCTCAATAGGCCCCTTGGTGCTGGTGAGGAGGACCGACAGGCCCTGGTAAACAAACATGACCCACTGATTAGTTATGTCTCAACCTCAAGTGACACAGACCCAAAACTGCCCAGCTAACAACAAACGTTCCCGCAACTTTAGAGAACATTCCCTTAAAGAGTGTATTAGGTCATTACCTAACGTTTTCATAGGAATGTTGCAGCGACGTGCAAAGGGCCGTTTCCAAGGACCATTCATGGCAACCATGTTCTGTGTATGTTTGGTGGGATGTTGGAGGAATATTCTCCTATCTTCCCACAGAGAACTGGACACCATGAAACACGTCTAGAACATTAATATTGATAAGTCTGGAGAACATGTAACTACGTTCAGGGTACGTTATGTTTGACATTAAGGGAATGTTCTCCAAACTAAATGCTCCTAACTCCAGCGCTAAATAGGTTTCAGGTTCTCTCTAACATACTTAGAATGTTCCCCTAACTAAACGGAACACTGGACACTCAAACATCTGGGGAACATGGACAGGTAACATTACAAAAACGTTCTCTCATCCTAATCGTGTTAGCTGGGTGGTCCCTAGGACATCACTGACTAGTACATGGACAGGTAACATTACAAAAACGTCCTCTCATCCTAATCTTGTTTGCTGGGTGGTCTCTAGGACATCACTGACTAGTACATGGACGGGTAACATTACAAAAACGTTCTCTCATCCTAATCGTGTTAGCTGGGTGGTCCCTAGGACGTCACTGACTAGTACATGGACAGGTAACATTACAAAAACGTTCTCTCATCCTAATCTTGTTAGCTGGGTGGTCCCTAGGACGTCACTGACTAGTACATGATAACTGCCTGACAACTACAGTATTAGTCAATTCTAAACTCAGCAACAACAAAAAAGTCCCCTATTCAGGATCCTGTCTTTCAAAGATAATTCATAAAAATCCAAATAACTTCACAGATCTTCATTGTAAAGGGTTTAAACACTGTTTCCCTGCTTGTTCAATGAACCATAAACAAATAATGAACATGCACCTGTGGAACGGTCGTTAAGACACTAACAGCTTACAGACAGTAGGCAATTATGGTCAGTTATGAAAACTTAGGACACTAAAGAGGCCTTTCTACTGACTCTGGAAAAACACCAAAAGAAAGATGCCCAGGGTCCCTGCTCATCTGTGTGAACATGCCTTAGGCATGCTGCAAGGAGGCATGAGAACTGCAGATGTGGCCAGGGCAATAAATTGCGATGTCCCGTACTGTGAGACGCCTAAGACAGCGCTACAGGGAGACAGGACAGACAGCTGATCGTCCTCACAGTGGCAGACCACATGTATAACACTTGCACAGGATCGGTACATCCGAACAGCACACCTGTGGGACAGGTACAGGATGGCAACAACAACTGCCCGAGTTACACCAGGAACGCACAATCCCTCCATCAGTGCTCAGAGGCCTGTACTCTGGAGTGGGATCGATTTGGAGGTGGAGGGTCCGTCATGGTCTGGGGCGGTGTGTCACAGCATCATCGGACTGAGCTTGTTGTCATTGTAGGCAATCTCAACGCTGTGCGTTACAGGGAAGACATCCTCCTCCCTCATGTGGTACCCTTCCTGCAGGCTCATCCTGACATGACCCTCCAGCATGACAATGCCACCAGCCATACTGCTCGTTCTGTGCATAATTTCCTGCAAGACAGGAATGTCAGTGTTCTGCCATGGCCAGCGAAGAGCTCGGATCTCAATCCCATTGAGCACGCCTGGGACCTGTTGGATCAGAGGGTGAGGGCTAGGGCCGTTCCCCCCAGAAATGTCAGGGAACTTGCAGGTGCCTTGGTGGAAGAGTGGGGTAACATCTCACAGCAAGAACTGGCAAATCTAGTGCAGTCCATGAGGAGGAGATGCACTGCAGTACTTAATGCAGCTGGTGGCCACACCAGATACTGACTGTTACTTTTGATTTTGACCCCCCCTTTGTTCAGGGAAACATTATTCCATTTCTGTTAGTCACATGTCTGTGGAACTTGTTCAGTTTATGTCTCAGTTGTTGAATCTTATGTTCATACAAACATTTACACATTTTTGCTGAAAATAAAAACACAGTTGACAGTGAGAGGACGTTTATTTTTGTGCCCAGTTTTAGTTCCAATGAGAGATCCTTAAAAAGTGTTTTAAAATGGACGCTGTTCTCCAAGAGGGGAAACCACAACTAAGCCTTGTATAAACACTGCAGTGGACAGACATGCTGCATTGATTAGGTATTGATTCAATTGGTAGTGATCCTCAACCTCATGTACATGGACTGGTCTGGTCTGTACTGGTGTCTGGGATATTGTTGACCAGTACCTCTGTTGTCAGACACTGATTGGGTGATTGTAGTGCGAGCCGTCGTCCAACGCGGCTAGTTTTAAGTGTTAGTTGACGTTGAAAAGAGAAGAACCACAACTGCATGTACCTTGTACACAAACACAATGTTGTAGAAGGTACACTAGACGAACACAAAGAGGACCGTCTCTAGGTCATATTGATTAACAGACTTGTCAGATTACCTCCTGTGGGTCTGGCACCTCCAACTTGGTCTCAGGGGGAGCTTTCACCACGATGACCGTCTGGTCCTTCAGGTGATGTAGCTGACGGATGTCTTGGTATGTCACATACGCAAACGTGGACCAGGAGGGTTAAAGAAAACTAAAACACTGGGTTTGGAAGAAGAAAAACTCTCATATTGACCAGCTTTGAGCACCTCAGTGACACTAGTTATAACGGCTTCATAGGATCCTACGCAGAGAGCCTTGGCTCTTCCTGTTTTTCCTATTATAACAGTGTGGTTAACAGTGTGTGTCTGATAAGGATATTTGTGGCTGTGCGAGGACTCTGTCATCTGTTGGACGTCCAGGGTACAGCTCTGGATCAGCTCGTCCAGTCTCCTCTCCTCCTGACCCAGGTCACACAGCTCACTGCTCAGACTCTGGCTGCTGGTCAACGTAGACCCATCCTCAGACAGGTTACAGCCCCTGGGAGAGAGAGAGAAAGGGAGAGAGAGAGAGAAAGAAAGAGAGAAAGAAAGAAAGAAAGAGAAGAGAGAAAAAGAGAGAGAAAGAAAGAGGAAGAGAGAGAGGAGAGAGAAAGAAAGAAGAGAAAGAGAAGGAGAGAGAAAGAAAGAGAAAGAGGGAGAGAGAAAGAGAGAGAAAGAGAAAGAGAGAGAAAGAAAGAAAGAGGGAGAGAGAAAGAGAGAAAGGGGAGGGTTTTAACACAGGACACAAGCCTGAAAACTATTTGCATTACCTCATGCAGTTAGATCAAGTCAGTGATGATGAAAGAAAAGATTGGCCCCTCCCCTAAGGGGATGAAGAAAGAGTCTGAAGAAAGAAGTCAGTGATGATGAGTGATTGGAAAGGGGAGTTTGAACACAGTCTGACACAAGCCTGATGATGTCTATGATTGCATTACCTAAGGGGATGAACAGTCTGAATCAAGTCAGTGATGATGTCTAGTGATTGGCCCCTCCCCCTAAGGGGATGAACTAGTCTGAATCAAGTCAGTGATGATGTCTAGTGATTGGCCCCTCCCCCTAAGGGGATGAACTAGTCTGAATCAAGTCAGTGATGATGTCTAGTGATTGGCCCCTCCCCCTAAGGGGATGAACTAGTCTGAATCAAGTCAGTGATGATGTCTAGTGATTGGCCCCTCCCCCTAAGGGGATGAACTAGTCTGAATCAAGTCAGTGATGATGTCTAGTGATTGGCCCCTCCCCCTAAGGGGATGAACTAGTCTGAATCAAGTCAGTGATGATGTCTAGTGATCCCCCCTAAGGGGATGAACTAGTCTGAATCAAGTCAGTGATGATGTCTAGTGATTGGCCCCTCCCCCTAAGGGGATGAACTAGTCTGAATCAAGTCAGTGATGATGTCTAATGATTGGCCCCTCCCCCCTAAATGATGTATAGTGATTGGCCCCTCCCCCTAAGGGGATGAACTTGTCTGAATCAAGTCGTTCTGGTGAGACACTTACATCCACTGGATGTTATTCTTAGACTTCTTCTTGATCAGGTGCACCCCCTCCAGTACGTTGGTGATGTCATAGAGGCGCCTCTTCTGCACCTTGAGAACCTCCGCGGCCTGATTGAGGTCGATGACGCCGTCAGACGACTGGCCCAGCAGCTCAACAAACTTCTTCGTCAGCAGGCCCAACGACGTGTCGTAGCGCGTCTTCTCTACCGGTGACCTCGGAGCTACAGTAAGACGGACGGGAGAGAGAGAGAGAGATATCCAGCTGAGTATTATGTTTAAAGTTGGATGGGAGAGCGTGTTTAATTAAAAAATGACATAACATTACAAGTTACAGTATGTTCTCACTGCAGTGAGCAAATAAGCATCTTTACAGAATGAGGGGATTCTATTAAAGCCCCGGGCCACCGTTAATTACATTCGTTTTGGAACCGAACTGCTTCCCAGGCGTCTGGTCTGGGCCTTTTGGTCGACGGAGAAGAAAACTTAGTGTGGAGTAATGAGTAGGATTGTGTGTTTTCACATACAAAAAAGATTTCTTTAGATAAAGGGGCATTATCTTCCTTCCCACTGAAAACTTGTTTGAAAATTCGAACATATATTTTATGGAAAATAGATGTTGTAGGTTTCTGAACGATGCATCATGCAGCCTTGTTGACAACGTGCCCGAGCGGCGCAGACTGTTAGATTTCAGAAGGGCCTGCTTTTACCCACACACATCATGGACCCAGTACTGAGCCCAACTTCCTCATTGATCATGTTTAGCAGGGGTGGCCGACCCCCGGTACATTCCATTCCTGCAGGATTTCACCCAAATCAAGCACACCTGACTGCCGATTAGCTGCTCAACAGAAACCGATTAGTGGAGTCAAGAGTTATTACAGATTTGAACCATTGAGCACAACGTAGCTTACTACTGTCTCATCGCTACAACTCCCGTACGTACTCGGGAGAGACTAAGGTTGAAAGTCACGCTCTCAATTTATTGTTAGTAGTTACTATCTTGTCTCATCGCTACAACTCCCGTACGAAGGTTGAAAGTCACGCTCTCAATTTATTTTGGTATCCAATTGTTAGTAGTTACTATCTTGTCTCATCGCTACAACTCCCGTACGGGCTCGGGAGAGACGAAGGTCGAAAGCCATGCGTCCTCCAAAACAAAACCAAACCAAGCCGCACTGCTTCTTAACACAGCGCGCAATGATACAAGGATATCCCTACCGGCCAAGCCCTCCCTAACCCGGACGACGCTGGGTCAATTGTGCGTCGCCCCAAGGACCCCCCCGGTCACGGCAGAGGCTGGGCTCGAACCCAGAGTCTCTGGTGGCACAGCGATGCAGTACCCTAGACCACTGCGCCACCAGGCAGGCCCCAGGAGGGCCACTTTATAGGAATGATGACCTTTATAACACAGTCACAGAATCCTCACTTGAACCATCTGCTCTGGCCCAGTCTTACTTTTGGGGCTCTTGAGCCCAGGCCCGGAGGCTCCTCCAGCCTTTCCCCTGGGGGTCCTGGCTCCTTCGATGGGGTACTGGTGGTCCGACTCATCCAACGCCAACCTCCGCTTGGCCTGCAGAAGGGAAACACCGCAGTCAGATTACTTCTCACAAAACAAAGATGTTCTTCAGTATCGTTCCGACTGTGTGATAGGCTTTAGAAATTCAAACCTACTCTGTAGAATAGTTTCTACACCTTGAAATGGTATAACACATTTTAACATTGGCAATAGAAAAGAAAGCATTTGACTTCACTAATAAAATATGCTTGTTTTGTACACGGAGAATGCTCCATTAGCACCACGTCCCATCAAGAAACTGAAGTGTGTTTGTCAGTGTACAACAGCTGTGCCTCATTCATTTTGAAGACACCACTCATTTAGCAGACTCACTTATAAAGAGCAACTTACAGCCGTGTGCCTTCATCTTAAAAAAAGGAATCCAGGTGAGAAGCACATCACATTCATAAAGATTAGTTCTATATTGTGAAAAGATAAATCAACCAACATGCCCTCAATATCATAAGACCACGACCCGAAAATGACTCATGGAGTGTCAGTTGAGATGTCGGCCATTTTGTCCACCGACATTGGCATGAGGGCTGCTTTATTTACAGGTCTGAGAAAGAGTGATGAAAACAGGAATGCTGAGTATCTCGACATGGGTGTTTCATGTGTAGAGAAATGCAAATGGAGTCCGTCGGGGCAATGAGGACATTAGTGTGTGGAGCAGGTCAAAACTAAAATATGAGGGAAAACATGAGGCCAGTCATTCACCAGGGACAAAATATAGAGCATCAACATCGGGTTTGTTTGAGAAAATGAACATTTTCATAATATCAGATGGCTCTGTCGGGCATTTTCATGAAGCTAGAGATGGAACAAATAGAGGTCCTTGCTGCTGGGACAGTTCAGAAATATTAAATATGGCTGCCATCTTTGCACAACCCAAACCAATGTCCCAGTCAACCCTCCCTCCTCCCCCCATCTAATGCATCTTCCTCTGTGAGCAAATGGGGATCCTGAACGCAAACTAGCCATGTCTGTAGACTAATGTCTGATATTGTGCTGTGCCTTTTTGATGCATGACCAGAACTGTATCTATATCAGCAGGTCACTATGGAAGGCATTTCCGCAATTTCATGGTTAAAAAACACAGGAAGCACGCAAGCATACGAGCTATTATAACAATGTAGCTAGTTAGCAGCTATAACGATATTCGAAATGACGCGGAAAACTGAAAGACAAGACGATTGTCCTTCTGTTGCTCAACTAAGACTGTTGGCCTGTGTTTGCAGTTAGCTGGCTAGCTCGCAGACTACCTACCGAGCGAGCCAGTCAACCCGCTTTCCAATTCCCTTCCCCCCCAAGTCCAAAACACTAACAGGGCCTAGCCACTCATTTCTGACAAGTAATTATTGTACAGCTAGCCTAGCAAGCTGAAGCACGACTGTGTGTCAAACATGCACGGAAACTCGCAAGGCTAGAGCGGCTCTTGAACCCTACACTAAACCCAAACACTCTCTCAACTTGGAAAAACGGATAAGAAATTGTTTCGGTGTTGGCTGTTGACCTTTTACGATACGGGTCTGACCCCTTAGCAGTTGATAATACATGGCTGGCATATCTTATCAGCTAGCCAACAGGCTACCCAAACTAAATGACAGATGTATATATAGTTTCACCTGTAAAAGTAGCTAACTACGGCTTGAACAACAATAACTGCTATCAGACTAGTGTAAAAAACCCAACTATTGAGCGAACCTCCCGAGTCTGTTGGGTGACTCAAGGGGATCAGGGAGAGCGACCCAACTAGCTAACGTTAGCTCGCTAGGCTACCAACGTACGAAGCAGTTTCTGGTTCATTTCATTTCACTGCAATACAACAGAAAACGACATTAGCAAGTTTACCGGTGGACGTCCTAATGTAGGTCGTTGTCCGGTTCCGTTTGTTGCTCCGTTTGGAGTGGAATATATACTGCCAGCTGGAGGTTCGGACAAACATACATTTGAAGTCTGTGTAATGCAGGGCGGTGGAGTTATAATTTGGATATAAGTGGCAGTTGTAAAATGAGGTGTTAACCGGTCGGACAATGCTGTCAATACCGCATTTTTATCTAAAGAGCCTCCAACCCCTGCTATTATTACTTTATCCGGGGCTGATGAGATCCCTCTTCTCATCTTTGTGGGCTCGGGTACCCTTTGTCCCTTTAGTTTAAAGCCCCTTTTCAGATAATCCACCGCGACAAAATTCAAAAATATTGATATGAAAGAGTAGATTATGATCTTATTTGCCGATATTTGTATGTTTAAAAGTATATTGAGAGCACATTTAGGCAGATGCAATGGATTAGAAACTAGCGCGAGTCTCAGCCCTGCCAGCTCAAAAATGGCTCCAGGAAGCTGACAATGAATGAAGGGATACCGTTTACGCGCGAAGGAACCCTCCCGCGAAACTCGGATTTCCCGGGAAATTTTCAAACAATATTTGCATATGTGACGCGATTGGTTACACTAAGTCATAACTCCACCTATTTTATGTACGTTCCCTAGTTTATAGACCAATGACATTATAGAAGATTAGGCGGCACGCGTTCATTGGACAGTTGAAGCTAGACACGTCAGACGCAATCAACGTGTCCGTATAATCAGCGAAAAAAAAATAATCAAACCGGTTGAATATTTTCATACAACGTAAACTAAACTGACTTTTTATAAACCATGAAGAATTTTGTAGAATTATTTATTTTTTATTTATTTATTTAAAATGGGCTTAGTACTTGGTGAGTTTATGGCAGCTAAAGCTAGTTTGCCATTCACAGATGCTGGTGCATTTACTAGAATCGTTTTATAAACTGCTGCTGGTACTTTCATTGCCTTTCAGACATGCATACAATCATGTTCTTGCCCGAATCCATTTCTGTCCTTGTCGAGACAAACATGGCAATGGGTGACAATGAGTTTGCAATACGTAATAACACAGACTGGCACTCAGGCTTAATGATCTTATGATTTCTTTGCTAGCCTGTTGCTGTGCACAAAAGACAAGGGAATTTCCCTCATGCTTTACAGAACATCCAATGCTTTAAACCCCGGTCTGTCTCACATCTAAACTATGTAATGCTTTAAACCCCGGTCTGTCTCACATCTAAACTATGTAATGCTTTAAACCCCGGTCTGTCTCACATCTAAACTATGTAATGCTTTAAACCCCGGTCTGTCTCACATCTAAACTATGTAATGCTTTAAACCCCGGTCTGTCTCACATCTAAACTATTTATTGC
Source organism: Oncorhynchus nerka (assembly GCF_034236695.1). Lineage (NCBI taxonomy): Eukaryota > Metazoa > Chordata > Actinopteri > Salmoniformes > Salmonidae > Oncorhynchus > Oncorhynchus nerka. The sequence continues at coordinate 154,767 of NW_027040358.1, forward strand.
TTTACAGCACATCCAATGCTTTAAACCCCGTGGAGTGTCTGTCCCCCCTACATCTAAACAAATTATTGATAACACATGAAACTTCTTTATTTACAGAATGAGGGGATTCTGTATTATCATGCCCCAGTGATGGTGTAAAATAAACAATTATCTTTAGTCATTTTGAAATGTAGTGCACTACCTTCACTATACAGCAGGGGGTGCCCTTCACTAAATCAGAATAGTAAAAGCCATTTATAATATATATTTTTTATTTAACCTTTATTTAACTTGGTAAGTCAGTTAAGAACACATTCTTATTTACCATGACGTCCTGCGTCATCTGGCCCTACAAGTTCAGCCATTGATGAAGCTGTCAAATGTAATGTTCATATTTGATATATTTGAAATTACAGCGCAAATGAAGAACATACCTCTGTCAATCTCTTGAGAGCCCAATGCCATAAGGTCACAGGGTTCTAATTTTAACAATTGACCACAGCGGGGTCAAAGTGTACAACTGTCTCGACGCTTTGTCTGACCATTAATTATCAACCGCATGCAATATGTTTTTGGAAACCGCAGAAATTCTACTTTCATATCACCCCAAAATGATATTACAAATACACATAAAACGTAGTGTTTTAACATATTGACACGGAGGTGTTCTGCATTGCACTTCCCTGAGCTAATGGAAACTCGGAGGGAACAAAGCCAATCTGCTGGTTTGAAGCTGTGTTACATCCTAAACCTCTGTGGAAACCTGTGGTAAAACAACTAACAGTAAAGTGTGTATTTGTAAAGCTATTTTTGAATGATAATTAAGTTGAGTGCAGTTCAATGTTATCCAAAACCGTATAGCAAATCAATGATCAATTGTTTCTAGATAGAGTGTTTCACACTTGACCAAATCATCTCAGCTTTCAAAAGGGATGTGGAATGAGAAGGGCTAACCTGACTTATGACCTGACCCACACCTTGTGTATTACTGCCCCCCCCCATACAACATTTCAGTCCACTAAGACAAAAACTTTTATCACTGAAACTGAAACTAATTCATATAAAACTTTAGGTTATACAACTTAAACTAAATAAAAACGATCAAATCAGATTTGAAAGTTTAATTAAATTAAACTGAATTCAAAGCAAATTTTTAAAAACGAATAGCAATAAAAAACAATGGAAAAATACAAATATATATAATAAGGTTGGACCACTAGCTTTTGGATGAGTTTATTTCAATTGTCACAGGCAGTAAAAGAAAGCCCAGCCAATGTACTTCCTGAATTGTCTGGAATACAGTGCCCCAACCCTGCGACCTACTCCTTGTGAGGCACGTTCAACACAACGGATGTTTACGAGCAGAAACTAGATCAGTAGGTGGGATAATGTCTTGATGTTATTAGAACGGAGGGGGCCATCCCATCCGCCACCTACTGTTCTGTTGCTCCTGCCTCAGTCCAATGGAGTTGATACAACTGACAGCTCTGAACCACGCCTTGGAAGGCTAGCTGTCTTGCTAGATTCAGCAGGTGATGACTAATTCTCACTGATATTCTGCCAGACATGTCACAATAGCATATTGTTGTTACCTGGTCGACAGCGGGGAAAGGACGAAGAGTTTTTCTTGAGTCTGCATAGCAATGATAGGAGAGACCATGTGAGGTTATGACAGAGCCAAGTGACTTGGTGTAAGCGAGAATAGGAGAGGGCCTAGAACAGAGCCCTGGGGGACACCAGTGGTGTATTGGTGATCAATGAACAGCAATGAGATTGGTAGAACCTGATAATTTTTTTGTTTAAAACATTTAGCAAATCAATTCA